>NC_056746.1:328164669-328209669 GCF_019279795.1 Protopterus annectens
TTTTGGGATTTTTTTCATATTTGTTTTGCATAGTTGTATAATATATTTTTTGTCTAGTTTGAGTTGTTTTTTTTTGTTTGTTTGATTGCGGAGCTGCTGCTATGCTAGCAGAATTTTATTGTATTTGGTTTTTTGGTATTGATACCAGGTTTTGTCCCTTAGTTTTTGACGTTTAATGGTTTCTTTTGATATCCAGGGCAATCTCTTATTTTTAACATGACATGTATGAGTTGCTGTTAAGCTATTTAGAATAGCTAGAAATGTTTCATTGAAGTATGTTACAGCCTGGTCAATTGGAGATGATGGTGGTGTGTCCAGTTGCATTTATTGAGCATGTCTATGAATGCTTCATTGGGAATGTTTTTGGTATTTCGTACAACTTTGTAAACTATGGTTCAGGGTGAGTTGAGCTGATGACGGATTAAATAGGTAGGTCTATGGTCACTTATATTATCTGGAAGGCATTCAGTGAGATAGTTGTGGGTGGTACTGTTGATAAGGGACCAGTCTAAGATAGAGTCCCTTTTGCTATATTTATCTATTAGTGTGGGAAACTGGATTGTTTGGGAGAAACCATGTAGATTTGTGAAGGTAGAGGGGTTATCACCAGTGCAAGTGTTCCAGTCTAAGTTGAAGTCACCTGTAATAATGGTTTCATGGGCATATGTTGAGGCTGTCCAGTTATGAGTTCCTCAATGGCAGTGGGAGCATTATTGGGAGGTACGTAAGTGGCTATTATGGTAATATTTTTTTCTTTGAGTTGATTCTGAGCCATGTTACTAGAACTTCAAAGTTGTTATCATAAGGGTATTTGATGGCTAGATAGTTTATGCTTAGGTTATCTTTGTAGAAGATTGCAACCCCACCACCCTTCTTCATGATCCTGTCTAACCTGTGTATGCTATAACCTTATGGGAGTATGTCTGGGTCTCTTTTATGGAGTTTTAGCCAAGTTTCTGTTGCTATAAGAATGCCTGGTGAGTATTGTGCAATGATCGCATGAAAGTCTGTGATCTTGTTAACTAGGTTTCTAAGGTTCATGTTAAGAATGAGAATGTCTGTAGTTTTAATGTGAGGAAGGGAAGGAATGGTAGCCATGATGGTATGTTGTGCAGTATGTGGCCTGGGATTGGGGTGTATATCACCACTACAGAGAATCTGTGATAATACACATGCATGTTTATGTAACAATTTGGAGAGCATGTGAAGGTGTTTGCTGAAGTAGTTAGTTGTATTACTGACCACTACATGTTTGAAGTGGAAGTATGTAATAGGTATGTGATTGTAGAGTTGGGAGTAGATGGCAAGAGAATAAGGAGTGGTCAGTATCTGTATAATATAGTGTGCCCACATGTATGGACATGTATCTGTAGGTGACTGTAGGATGTTAGATAGTATGCAGACAGCAGTAGGGTATAGAGTGTGGGCAAGAGAAAGAGCATGGTGTGTATTCCTTTTAAAAAATAGGTTACCTGGATAGTGGGATGAAGATATAGGGAAACTGGGGTGCTGATGTAGCATGGTGGGAGTAGCGTGATGAAGGACTGTTACAATTAAGTTGTATGAGGAGGGGGAGGAGAGTTACAAATATGGTGATTGGTTAACTGAGGTGTGACTGGCAGATGAAGGCTGATTCTTGATTGGGGGAAGTTAGAGGAGTGGTTAGCATTGGTATAAGTCTAGGTGATGCAGAGGTGGGTGGGAATGGGGGTAGGGGAGGGTAATGAGCCTGAGCACAGTGAGGGCGAACAGAGCGGGCTGGTCCCCCTCACAGAAGAGTGCAAAGAAAAACAATCCGTATCAGAAGTAGAAGCTTTGGAGCTGTAAGGTAAGTGAAAGCAAGGAAGAGGTAGAGGCAGAAAGGTAGGAGTGTAAGCAGATAGTTGCAGACACACTACATTTATGGCCTTGGTGTATAAGTAAGACAAAGGAAGGCAAATATATCTGGGGACAAAATACACCAAGTAAATGGTAGTATCCTTACTTTACAGGAATTCTAATGGGGAGGCAGATTTAGTGAGGGGGAAAAGTCTAAAACTACATGATTTTGAGAAAGCCCATTAAGACACTGCTCCTGGGTTTACAAGGAAAAGGGATACTTGTGTCCATAGACTTACCCTGTTAACAAATAAATTAAATTGTATTGCTATTCATGCATGATGTGGTGAAAGATACTCAAAAGTACACTGTTCATCTTCTGTCCTTCACCAGTCCCTACTGGTCTGACAGGATATTTTTATTTATTTATTTATTTTCTAGATAATATACCATAATGGCATTTAAATCATGTACTTTTGGCAGTTACACACAGCTGTTTAGCTGAAGAATAGCTTTTTGTACTACCATGGGATACCAGGGATGTTCTTAACTTATTACAGCAGTTTCATACCTTATGTCATTAAAAATAAAATATGTTAAGGAGGGGGATTCAAACCCATGACACAGACAGTAGCTTATCTATTACCTGGCAGTATTCACTGATTGCAGCAATCCATGAGTTGCAAGGGACAGGGCTCACATAAGAATGATTATTCTGTAAAATCAATGACCGTTGGGAGGAAGGCTAGTATGTCTGTGGGGGGGATCTTTGGGATAAAGACAGAAGTAGCAATAAATGAAACCAGAACAAAATTTTAAACTATTATTTGGACTCACTAAAAAGTTAATAGAGCAGCAGGTCTGGTATCACAATGTACTTTACCAACAATAAGAAGACTGAAACTCTAATGTTTGCCAGTATTGACTGACTGTAAAGATCACTGATTTGTGAGACAGAGACATAAATAAAAGGATGCATCAGGGATGACCTGTCAATTCAGGAAAAGGTTAGAGGTATGTGTGTGTGTGTGTGTGTGTGTGTGTGTGTGTGTGTGTGTGTGTGTGTGTGTGTGTGTGTGTGTGTCTGTGTCTGTTTTTTTTTAATTTCTCCAAATCTTTTGGGTTTTTAGTACCATGACAGGAATGGATCCCATTCCTAAGTGAAAGTATGATTAAAGTTCATGAAATTAGTATTGTTTCAATCTTTGATGTCGGCCAAAAGTGCTCTTTGCAGCACCAACAATATGCCCAGTAATGACGCCTTCTGCAGTTCGTATGGAGTTACATGTATTGGTAACATATCTAAATATGACTCCAGATCCATTGCTCCTACTACTATTGGAACTGTCTGGATATCTTTCTTCCACATTGCTCTCGTTTCTGTCTGCAAATCCTAATATTTTATGACTTTGTGTGTCTCTGTATGCAAGGCATTGTAGTCACTAGATGTAGTGATTTCAATGATCAATGCTACTTTTGTGTTCTTTGCATGGACCACTATATCCAGTTTTCTAGCATCTATTTTTTGGACTGTCGGTATATGGGTGATCCAATGTGATGTAAACTTTAATTTTCTGTGATGCTTTGTGGCTCATGTTTCCAGTGTTTTTCAGCCACTTCACTAACATAATGTTTGCGCAATCCCTAATGCAACAGTCTTAACACATTACTATGCCTTTCAGTATACAGTCCTTCTGCCATTAGTATGTCACAACTAGCAACGAGGTGTGCAACTGCTTCCAATTTTGTTTTATAAAATCTAAATTTATCTGTTTCTCCCACATGTTGAATGGACTTTGTAAACCAGCATGTACATAGCCCACTATCTTGGGCCACCAATATTAACCTTTCATCTCTTGGTTTGAATTCTCCTGTCGTTAACCATTCCTACATTTGTTCCTGGTTAACATGAGGTTCTTCCAGAAGTTTTCTATATTTACAACTATATTTATGCATTTTCCACATTTCTTGCCTTCTCATCTGGTCCTTCACCTTATATTATTTCTTTTGTTTTTTTGGCACATTCCTTTGCTGCCTGATTTTTATCTACTTCTGGTTTGATTTCCTTTCCTGCTTGACGTTGATATGATTCTGCTAGATTAAGTGGAGAAGTCATCTTAAATTTATTCTCCTCATGTTTCAGTGTCTGTCCATCTGTTTGAATTTATGCATGTATATGGCAAAACAATTGGAGGGGTGCCTGTGCCAACATGATATATAGGGCCACCAGTGGTGACTGCCTCAGTAAAGTGCTGATTTTTACTCAGAATAGTTATGGACAGTTCAGAAACATACAAACTAGCAAATAATTAAGTATTTCCTCATTGCAGACAATCTGTCTCTGAATCTGATTTTGCCACATTGCACAAATAGCCTCCTTTTAGCTGCAGCTGTCACCACTGGCGGTTGAGTTCTTACTCATTCACTGAGGATTTGCCAATTTGTACTACACTAAATGAATTTTAGTCACATGGAAAGCTAGACAATAGCAATTTAAATGCATAAGGAATATTTGAAGTGTAACTGGTATGGAGAAAGATGTAAGAAACCAAATGTGTCTGTATGTTACAGAAGAAAAATGAGTTGCATAATATTT
This sequence comes from Protopterus annectens, assembly GCF_019279795.1. Taxonomy (NCBI): domain Eukaryota; kingdom Metazoa; phylum Chordata; order Ceratodontiformes; family Protopteridae; genus Protopterus; species Protopterus annectens. The sequence continues at coordinate 328,169,084 of NC_056746.1, forward strand.
ACACACATGGTCTACACAGTTGTTTTGTTAACATAATGTATATGATTTGAATTTGTCAGGTATTTGAAGTTACCAGATGAAATGTATTAAGACTGAAAGGTCAAATTTATGAAAAAGGAAAGAGAGTTCACAGTTGCATCAATCTAGATTTCGCTCTTCTGTTAAATACATTTAAATAACAGTAAGGAAATATTTTCATACACCAGTGACTGTATGGGTCCTCGGGAATTACTTATACTATAGCCAAATCAATATAGATTTGCAACATGTGACCTGCATAACTATGAATATTGATTATTCTGTCACTTACACTTTGTTGGCAGCCGGGTTTACAAATCAAGTTAGTGGTGCATGAAATTTGATGGAGGAATACAAAGTTAATAGTAAATGATTTATATTTTAAATGCTGCCTCACTATATGAAAACAAAAAAAAAAACAATAATGGATACCAAGTGATGCATAACCTGTCACTGCAGAGTGAGGCAAAAAAACAACAACAATAATGGAAGATTAATATTATTATTGTTATGGATTTATTTGCTGGGTGGGCAAGATACTGTAATGACCTCAAATTACCCCTTTTCATGTGAGATCCAAGACATACAGTATGGCAGGTTGAATATCCTATTACAGAAAGAAAGAAAATAGCAACAAGCACTTTTGTACAGCAGTTGTAACGTGTTACCACTGATGTCTCACAAATATGCTGTGAGGCACATCAACAGCAGCAGCAACAGCAGTCGCTGTTCTTCATTCCACAGGGCTGCCACTACTATTACATCACAATGAGTGACGCAGTTGTCAGCGCTGCACATCATCAGTACAACCTTTCCCAAACCTGCACAGAGCATTCGCTTTTGTTTCTACATCACTGATAATAGCACTCGCAGATCCTGCTGCAACAAGACTTCTCCTATGAACGGAGCGCATCATGGTAGTCAGTTGTGACTGGCTTCTTCGGCAGCACAGAAGGGAACTCCTCAAAGACAAAGATGCAAAATAACATTGTAAGTTGTAGCCAGGTCTCTAGGTGATTAAGGATTTGTCAATGTGAGTTACCCTCCCTGTTTGTGTTGTTTGCAGTCTACACTTGCGCCTTATGTTTGGGACATGATAAATATGCCTATTCTGGGCCCTTGTAATGGGTGTTTAAAATGCTGTATTGAGAATGTTGCATAGTACTGTTTGTATATTGTTTTATTAATGTATATATATATATATATATATATATATATATATATATATATATATATATATATATTGTTCATAGAGGAGTTACCTTATATGAAGATTTGCTGGACCATTGTTTTCATCACCTACCATTCTTTTTCTGTGTGGCTCATGTCCCAGTTGTCCTGGAGGACCATCTCATGTGCATAATGTTCTGTAGTTTACAGTTGTTCTGCAGATGTGGCTGAACTTGCTGGTGCTAGACTTACTTAGGTCAACTGCAAAGAAAGGAGCATTGTGCAAATATCTGGTAGACCACCAACAATGTATACTGCAATACATCTCTGGAATCATCAAGGCACCTAAAATGTATCTTTAAGTGAACAAAGACAAACTTGATGATGTTACAGCCTCATCCATTACCTCAGTTAGAAGTCTTCACTTCCAGACAGGTATAAGCAGCCTTGATTGCAAGGGATATGTACAGTTACCCATAGGACTATGAGTGATGCCTCCAGACTCAAATGTGTGGTACAGAGAACTATAGTACAAAAACAAAAACAAGGGTCCAGCACAATGGTTAACCTTCACTGTAATAAGAACAGCAACAATGTCCACAGAAAAAAATCTGTGAAGGAAACACTCGACCAAAATAAAAAACAGGTATAGTGAAACAGATAAAGCATTAAACTTTATCTGTTTTTGCTATACGTGGTTTTTATTTTGGTTGAGTGTTTCTGAATTTTTCTGTGGACAGAGAACTATAGTGGCAAATGTGGCCATCAGGATTACTACCAGCAGGTCTCACACATATCTCCATTATGTGGCCTATATCATCACAAACAACCTGTACATTAATAAATTGATACCCATGCCACTTTTAATATGCAGCACACCTTTAGTGGCTACAACATGCATCACAATATGTGTGCCATCCACAGGATCACCTAGTCTGTGTCTGAGACACCTGAATTTATGGCCAGGCATGGGGCATCACACACTCATGAAATTGTTAGATGAAACCTGATGATGCCAGTGACACCCTAGCACTATATCTAGATGACCTCTTGAAGGTTTCAGAGGCCAGGGGGGGGGGGGGGTAGCAACACAAATGACACACATCTGTAGGAATTTTCTGCCTCTTGAGTGTCATGTACTCCACCCCATTCTTAATTTGCATAGTATGCCCTGGGTGCAACCATCCATTTAAAATGAATGTATATAACATCAGCGTTTTATGAAACATATTGTGTAGTGAATGCAGGGAAATACTGTCATTTACATAGATGGGTTTATAGGTTTAGAGGTTTAGGTAAATACTAGGATATCAGTCTGCAGAATATTACATGCTTAGTTAATCACCAGAGATCAGAATCAAACTCTGTACATTGTATTTGTGAAATTATGCCCTTAACCATTATGCCAATCCTAACCCTGTACTAGGATCTACTGTATACTATGAAAGTCACTTATTTGCAGGTATACGCTAGCGGCGTCTGTATATGGTAAAAGGTACTCATTTTAATCTATGTACTAGAAGTTATTGTATGTCATGAAACACGGTTATTTACATGTCAATATTAGGAACCATACCTCTCAGCCTCTTAATGCAAGAAGTCTGGACAAAGTAAAAAAACAATGGGGGAGCACAGGCCCAAAATCAGGGACAAATTTAAATACTGCTCTTATAAACTTAGAAAGTTGCTAGAATAACATGTTTTGCTTTAGCATGCATTTTAGTGAAGGATATGAAGTCTGAAACTCAAATGCCTCTCATTATTTAGTGAGTAAAACCCTCAACAATTGGCCAGAAAACCAGAAATTTTATGAGGAACAGACTAAAAATGTGAAGCAACAATCGACCATTCTGTCAAAATCTGGACAAGTGATCAGTATGCCAGGAGCTAATTTTTGTTATCTAGTGTTTACTGTCATCTTGTGCTGTTTGTGACTTACAGTATTGTTTGTATTCAATGTGAAGCCTTTACCATGGCTACACAGTGTCAAAATTCTTATAGATTTCTCTCCAAGTCAACAACATATATACCTTAAGTAGTGTGCATAGTTCAACATATGAAAACAACACCAGATAAACACAAATCAGCAAATATATCAATAGTGTGGGAATGTTCAAACTCAGCTTCAGATTCACTGCTTGAAGGCATTGTTGCCGAAGTTCTAGAGAGGTGAACAAAGATTTTGTTTATCTGTGGCTGTTGTTGGATTTTATTGCTTGACATGTCATTCTGTTACTTCATTGTCCAACCTTATGGTGATATTCATTGAAGGGATTACAAAGGAGAGATGGTGAACATGATTTCAGCAGAGGTAAAAAGCAGGTAAAAAGAGGGAGGGGTAATAAGTACAAGCATATAGTTAGTATTTTCTTTTTTTTTCCAGTAAACATCCTTATTAAATCATCATGTATGACATAGGCAATCTTGCATGTATATAAACAAAAACATTGACACTTTAGTTGCAAACATTATACTTCACTGACACCATTGAAACAACTGTAGTTGCAAACATTATACATCACTGACACCATTGAAACAACTGTAGTTGCAAACATTATACATCACTTATAATCCATCCAGTCATTGCTAATTATGGTTCCTTCAAAATCCTGCCTCTTAAACGTGTTCTTTCTCTGCATGTATTGTAAAGTTGGCCTAGACTTTGACTTTCATTTTCTAGCAATTGTTTTTTTGGCAGCCACCATAATTAGACTCAGCAACGCTTTACTATATCAAGGCAATTCTGATTCTGTATCATAGTTCAAAAAAATCACCTCCCCAGTCAATCCAATCCGTTAAACCAGCATCTCCAACACAGAGGTCCACGGGGAATCCCTAAAGTCTGTCAGCTTATTGCACTTCCAATAAATATGTTTCCAGCCACCTGTTTCTTGCCCATCACACCACCAACATTTGCTATCCACCTGAAAAAAATTCTTTGGTATCTTCTTGTAGTATAAAAGTGCCTGTGTAAACACTTCCAGGCAAAGATTCTAAGTCTTACAGGCTTTGTTGCATATTTGGGAGATATATACATATATCCCCCTATTGTCTCTTTGTAAATTGCTTATCCAATCTTTCTTCTCAATCCTTTCTAAGCTCCTCTGATTAATTCTTATAATTATCATGCAATATTTTATATGCTCTACTAATTATTCCTTTTTTAATGGCAGCTTCTGTTCTAGATTCTATTAAAAACTCTACCAGTGCTTGCCTTTCATTTAGGACCCCCCACCCCCACTTCTTTCTCTATGTCTATACTCTGATATCAATCCTTGATAAGGAAGGCAGTCTTTAACCTGCAGTCCAAATAAAGACTTGGCCTCTTTCCATTCTAATACCTTTCCCTTTCTAGTTATTTGCTCCCAATACCGTGGTTCCTTTGCCAGTTTTCGACAATAAATTCAAGCCCCCACTTGCCTATTATCTGTATCCCTAACCACAGTCATCCCTATCAGCAGAATCTCTTTTCTCCATTCTTGTGCTGGTTTAGCTCTTAGAATACTCCCTGCTATTTTATGACTATAATACTCTGTATGATTTTTGTTGTTCACCTTAAAGAGTCTGCATCCAGAATCCCAATCTCTTCTTATTTCTTGAGCTTCCTCCCTGTATCATCATTCCTTTCCACTTTGAATTGTAGTTTTCTGCTTGTGGTGTGTATAACAGCCTTAACTGTGTTGCTCTAAAATACCCTCTCAAATTGGGTAATCCTAGTCCTCCTTGTTCTATTGGTAGAATCATCGTATCCCACTTGACCCTTGCTCTCTTCCCCTGCCAGATAAAATCCTTCAACTCATTTTTAATTGCCATTCACAGTTTCTCCTCTGGTTGATAAAAATATGCCCGATCTGTGTATAAGACTAAAGGAACTAAACACATTTTATTTATTTATTTGCTTTTGTTGACCGGGAAAGTCCAATGGGCTGAAATTAGCCCATTTTCAGTGGAGGCCTGGGGGGGAGGGGGGGCTCCATAACAGAATACAATATAGTAGAAATATGTATATAACTAAGTTACAAAAAGTGTATCAAACAGGAGAATAACTTGGAACATTGTGAAATTATATGGCTAGTAGTTAAGAAACCAATTTTAGTTCATAGCAGGGTATCATGTATGAAGAATTTAGCACAGAATACAGCTAAGTCATACACATTTACAATAATATAATACATTTTAAACAGATGGACTATTCTGAGTACTTCATGTAGTATGCATAAGCAGGAGTAGGTAGCTGCATTCATTTTCATGTGCCCTGTGAGGCAAAATTGAGTATAGATAGATTTCCTAGGGTGACACATTAAGAAGGGAGAAAAAGATGAGCATTGGGTAGAAAGAGTCAATCAGGAATTCAGGTTATTCAGGAGGTGAAGATAGTACATTGGCAGAGCCATTGAGAAGAGGGATATTGATGTAAAGACTTTGTGAATAAGGTGGCACAATTAATGGTTCGGAGATGAGATGGAAGAGCGTTCCACAGTTTGGCTTCAATGAAAGAGTAGAGATACTGACCTGCAGGGAGTTTTGGTCTGTTTACTTGGAAAAGGATTGATTTTTAGATCTGAGATTCCAGTTTGGTAGATAGAGAGTTAGAAGGGAGGTGAGGGCTGGGCATTCCAGGAGTTTGTATATAAGTTTGTGTGCTGTAGATAGTTGTATATAAAGAGTGGCTCTGACGAGAAGAATTTTTTGCTCAGGTCACAAACTTAGCAATTTTGTTATAACAGGTGTCCATCTTACTTTTTAAGCAGGACTGGATGTTTGTAAGAATAGGGGCAGCATAGAAGAGACAGGGTAGGAGAAAGGTTCGTGCAAGTGTTTTTTGAGTGGATGACTTCTATCTTAGTATCCATATCCATATAACATCTATATCCATATAACCAAGCTTCCAATTTCTCAATTTTTGTATTATCTTCTGTTAAGTCTCTTCCCACATGTCCTTAGCTGCCACAACAAAGTCATTCCTAATCCATACTCCTAAATACTTCATTTTATCATGTTCCCATAAATATGGATATTGTTGGACCAATTCATGCATGAGTACATAATTTACTGCTATTGTCTTTGTTTTAGCTTCATTAATTTTGTATCCCAGGAAGACCTGAAACTGTCTTAAAATGTTCCTCAGCAATGTAATGTCCCTTTCTGATTTTGTCATGTACAAAATAATGTTGTCTACAAATAGACCCAGCTTTTCCTGCCTACCATATCAATTATGTCATTGAATTTCTGAGTCTCTTATTTTCCTTGCCAATAGTTTTAAATATGATGCAAACAACAAAGGGGAAAGCGGACAACCCTGCCTGGTTCCTCTACTGAAGAAGAAGTTATCAGAGAGGACCCCACCCATGTTAATTTTTGCATCAGATCCCTCAAAAATACCTTAATCAACCTTATAACTGTATCAGGGAAAGCAAATGCTTCCATTGCCCTGCTCATGAAGTTCCAGTCTACTCTGTCAAATGCTTTCTCTGCATCAAGACCCACCAACAACAATGGTATTTTCTTACATTCTGCTTCCTTCTGGATAATCAATTTTCTGTAAATATTGCCAAATGTTTGCCTCCCCTCCACAAAACCACACTGATCCATATCTATGAATTTTGGTATCACTTTTGCCATTCTTTTAACCATTATAGACATAAACACTTTATAATCATGGTTTAGTATTAAAATGGGCCTGTATGAAGCTGCATCAGATGTTTTTTTACCCTCTTTAGGTATTACTATTACCATCACTTTCTTTATTGTTAGTATTTTCTTAGTAGTGAGCATTAATATACCCAAGTCTACATCTGATGCATCTGTAATAAAGGGCTTTCCATCATATATGCAATGTTAATGAATAAAAAGTATGACAGATGAGAACTGGAAGGTACTTCAAGGAAATGCTGACATTTACAATGCAGTTGGCCCACATCAATTGTTCTGTAATAAAAAAGGATGCATTTTTAAAAATCTGTTTTAAAATTAAAGTATGTACACAAAAGATACATATATAGATATAGATATATAGATAGATAGATAGATAGATAGATAGATAGATAGATACAGATACATGTATATAGAAACATCCTGTATTTTACACATTTTTAATAATGGAATGATAGATGGTAGAGCAGTAATTCCACCTGCATTATTTATGTTGTCTATAATACATCTTGCAGTACATTTTATGTTGGAAAGGCATGTACACTACCACAAGGGCCCTGCCATGAAATGCACTTTAGTCTTTATAAAGCAAAACATTTAAGATGTTTGCCTTTATAAAAAGGGTGACTTGAACTTTCTATTTGACAATCTTAAATTATTTTTAATTCTACTTTCAGTGGTAAATTCTTTTCCTGCCTTAATTATTTTATTTAAGCCAAATGTGTCTAAAATGCTGAAGGTTAGAACAGCATAAATGTTTCACTTTTAGCTCTTCCGTTTTATCTATTTGGATGTGAGTACTGTTTCAGACTAATAGTTTTAGTGATTTTTGATTGATGGTTGCTATTTTACTTTCTGTGACTGCTAAAATTATTTTAGAAATGCTTCATTTTTGTGTATAGATTTTGTCTAATGAAGTCCTTGTTAACTGACAAATAATTGTTAACCTTGTTCAAATAAGCACACATATTTCAGTGTATTTGGCACTGACTTTATTTTTTGCAATTGCATGTTTATGACGCATCTCTGTTCTAATATTTGGAATTCTGCTATGAATGATCAAGTTACAAGTCCTCAATTAACCAAATCACAGACCACAAATGACTGGGGGAGGTGTACAAGATCCTATACCTCTCATGCCGGGGGTGGGGGGGAGTTCTGTACTCCCCTGAACTTATATATTTTCCTACATCAACAAACTGTGGCTCATGGACATAAAGTTCAGGGAATTTTGTCTTATGGAAGAGCAGATATATCTATATTCGGACTCGGCTTTTGTATTATTTTAAAGTGCATATTAAAAAACTGAAAAAAGAAGTCTTGATAGTTTTGTCAGTAAAGCATTTCTTGACTCTTCAAAAAGTGGAAGTAAAGCACCATAAAAACTAATGCTTTAGAGAGTAACGGCCAGTACAGAAAACTGTAATTGGCTTTTGTATACCTGAGTGTCTCAGTATCTGAAGTCACCAGCTAATGGAAGATATTGTTAGAATTTTAAAACTTACATCACAGGTTAACTGATTTGGATTCTGATTCACCTGGGGTACCAAAACATTTGCATTATGCCTTTCTAATCTTTCCTCCAGACTATACATAGTGAGCTTTTTTATTACCTTTAATAAACTTAAGATGGACTTCATGTGTTGTTTCTGCTCTTCTCTGAAATATTTTCTCCTGGGTATGTCCTTGCAAAGATGATGTGTGCTGATCTACTCAAAATAGCTTAGGTTTTACCAGCTCTATGTAACGACAGAAGACATTTTTCTTTGTTACTGACAATATCTTTCCTTGCACAATACAATATCAAATAGACTTTACGGCTGCTTTTATACTTTTTATTACTTTTAAGATATGTTTTTTCATTTCTGTTTTCTCACTGGTTTATATTTCCTCATTTATCTTCATCTCTTTGATGACTTTAACCACAGGTGTAGCAGTCAGGGTCCAGAACAAGTCAGTATTCACTAGCAGCATTTTTTGGACCACTGACAAATGTCCATTTCATGTTTGTTGTCACTTTCACTTCTTGTTAATTATGTAATCTTTTCCAAGGCATTTGTTTCACAGTTATGTTAATTTGCATTTCTTTGCACCAAGTTTTAAGTTACCATGTTTTAAAACATTACTCCAGTCTTTCTAAGCTCTTTTTCTTCCTTTTTTTTACATGCATATGTTTTTTAGCCTTATCTGGAAAAATTAGATTTTCTTTCAAGACCTTGTGTGACATGACTTACAAAGACTATGACAGGGACTAGATTCAGCAGTAACCCATGCAACTGAAAAAGAAAAGAAAAGATAGTAAACAAAACGGTGCTGCATTTATTTATTTGCTTGAGATGACTTTTCTCGGTGTCTGAATTTTGTTTTACTGATAGTTAACAAAATTGTACTGCATTTATTTATTTGCTTGATGTTTCTGGTCACTGTCTGGATTCTGCTCAGCTGGTTTCATAGTAGGGGTTGATTTACTTTCTGTTGAAGCCAGCCTATACAAGGTGCGAGCACAGCTTTTTGTGTTATCTGATTCCCTGAGGCTCTTAAGTTTTCCTTTATACTACTGGTGTAAGGAGTTACATTTCTGTGAGACTGTATCAGTATCTTAGCTGCTCCTTGTGGCCTGGCTGTGACTGATTCGATAGCCATCTGGATACGGAAAGCTTTCATAAGTATACTTTTTTGCAGTTAATCTGTTTCAGTGATAGTTAACAAAACTGTGCTACATTTATTTGCTTGATATTGATGGTCTCTGTGTCTGCATTTTGTTTTTCCTGTTTTAGTGATAATTAAAACTATGATGCATTTATTTATTTTCTTGAGATTGCTTTTCTCATTGTCTGTAGTTTGTTTTTCCTGTTTTACTGATAGTTAACAAAACTGTACTTTTATTTGCTTGATATTTCTGGTCACTGTCTGGATGCTTTTCAGCTGGTTTCATAGTGGGGGTTGGTTTACTTTCTGCTGAAGCCAGCTATCCAAGGTGCAAGCACAGCTTTTTGTGTTATCTGATTCCCTGAGGCCTTTAAGTTTTCCTTTATACTACTGGTATAAGGAGTTACTTTGGAATTGTCCACCCCTGCTGTAACTTTGATTTTGGACACTCCTCTCAGTCCCATCTCATTTGCTTATTGTACTGAGTACAGTGTGATTATTTGGGAAGAACTACCCCCTTGCTTCTTTGATTTTGGACACTCCTCCGAGTCCCATATCATAAGCTCATTCTACTGTGCACAGAGATAGCATTTGGGAAGGCCAAGCCTCTTAGTTTCTTAATCTTTAATTATCTTCTGTTTCTTCCCTCTCCACATAAAAAAAAAGTTACACTTTTTATTCATCTGCTGTTAATGTAATTGTGTTCTTACTACTTTATTACCTTATTTTGCCTTGCTGCTTGCTCTTAAGTGTTTAAGTGCTTTTATTCTTCTGTATTTATTATTACTTGTTAGTAGCCTGATTAAATTTGTCTGTTATTCTAACCCTTTTAGTTCTTGATTTAACACTTGGGCTTCAGGCCAGTTGTTTTACATTTAAGAAGGTTTTTGTGGTCTACAATCTATTCCATAGCATGGGCAGTCACTGGGTTATGAACCTCTTCTTCCAGCATGTTTTGTTGATGCACTCACTGCTAGACAGGGGTCCAGGGAAGTAAATAGTGTAGGAAGAAATAGCCAGGGAATTGTTATGGCTAGGCTTGTATAGGCCCTAGGGCTGATAGCCCAGTACCAACCTATGAACCTATGAACCTTTGGACAAACTCTCATCAAAACCTTCTCTCCATAAGTCCATCTAAATTTCAGAAAACTATGTCTGGATAGCTCACATCAGTTTCTTCTGCCAGCCTGGTCAACATGCACATACTAAGACACTGTAGCAATTGCCTCATGTTCACTGACAACCCTCTTCTCCTAGGTTCATAGGTGTGTACTAGGCTAATGGCCCTGGAGCCTTTACAAGCCTATTCCATAGGATTACCCTGGCATCATCCCACCTGACCTTAGTTGGTGGTAGATAGTGCCTCTATCAAGTAAAGCCATTGGAGTGATCCCTGGGGTGAATTTTCTATTTCCCATCCACTCATCAAGATTTCTCTTGAAGAGGGCCAATGAGATGCTTTGCTTGGCATGTATGGGAGGTCTATTCCATAGCATGGGCAGTCACTGGGTTATGAACCTGTCCCTCCAGCATGTTTTGTTGATTGGGGTAATGAAGCTGAGGTCTCTGGAGCATGTGGTGCAGACAGATTGGGATTTTTTTAGATGGAGGATTTCTAACAGAGCTGGGTCAGACATAATTCTTCTATTTGCAAAACATGCATCTATATCAGTAACCTGGTATCCATGCTCTCTTATGCCACAGTCAGTACTCCTGACAAACAGGATATTGCCAGCACAAACACTACACCACCCACATCACATAGCCAAGCACAACACACATGCACCTATGCAGAGGTCCTCAATAAAAACTTACCTAAACAGCAGAGACCGCCAAAACACACTCACAAACATTCCACACAAAACATCAAACACATCACAGACAGCAGATAACACACCAGTGTCTCACAAACACAGCCCATAAGACATAACAATAAACTCACACAGCCCATAAGGCACAACAATAAACTAAACATATTAGTCATCGGCGACTCAATTGTGAGACACACCAATGTCCCCATCACCAGGCTCGACAAGGAGAAGATCATAGTCAGTTGTCTGCCAGATGCTAGAATCCACCACATCACGAACGCACTTAAATCTGTCCACAACAGGTATAAGTATGACTCTATCATTGTTCAAGTTGGTGTGAATGACTTGAGATGTACCTTTCTGGACTATATGAAGAGACGCATGATTGAGCTCTTGGAGTATATGTCCCAGGCAGGTATGACCCCTAGCCCTAAGCAGCATCCTACCTTCACCAAGAATGATACCACAATACCAACAAAAAATAATTAACTTCAACAATTGGCTTAGTTTCTGGTAACATTCTAAGGGGATCCAATATCTTTTGCCTGGGTTGACATGGTTGATAGGCCTTAATACTTTTCCAGAGATGGCCTCCACTTGTCACCCCTGGGATTCAGGATTCTAGCCAAGGTTCTTGCCTCCCTCATTGTGCCTTTTTTAGGTAATGTCCCAAAGACAAATCTTTCAACATAAAAGATCTGTCATAAAGCAAATTGAAGGTCATGCTGCTTAATGCTAGGAGCCTCAACCTGAAAATGCACTCACTGGAGGCTTTCCTTGCACTGGAAGATGCTGACATCTGTGCAGTCACAGAAACTTGGTTCAAGGCTGCAGATGGTATCCCTGCCATACCAGGCTATACCTCACTCCACACATTCCAACCCCAAAATGAGGTTGGGAAGATTAAGGGTGGTGGAGTTTCTATTTTCATTAAAGACAAGCACATCTCCAGACTGGTTTGCCAGCATAATGCACTAGAACTACTATAGGTACAAATGACAATTGGCAAGACATCCATCCAAGTTATAGCTAGCTATAGACCCCACTCCATGACTCAGGAGACCAACTCCTCCTACCTGGACCTACTTGACTCTATCTAGGTACCCCACAACACCCTGATCCTTGGTGACTTCAACCACTCCATCATAGATTGTGTGAACTATTCTGGATCTAATGCACTCACCCAATGATTCCTTAACTTCATCATTTCGAATGCACTAGACCAGCTTGTCTCATCCCCCACAAGGGGAGATAATATTCTAGACTTTTTTGCATCAACCTGGGTGACCACTGCACCACCCCCATAGTAAGTTATTCCCTGATGAGATCAGACCATCGGTCTGTCTCACTCAAAGTGTCTATCCTGTCCAACCCCACCCCCACCACCCAGACATAACCAGGCTAAAAAAACTTCTCAAAAGCTGAGTACAAACGTCTACGGAGGGTATCAGTAGCTTCACACCACCACCACCCTCAGAGGATGCAGACAAATATGCTGAACAGTATGCCAGTGCAGTATACAAGCACCTGTACAACTGCATGGACTCAGCCAAACCCAACAGAACTCTCAAGGAGACACAAACCTATTTGGTGGACATCCTCTATCAACAGGCCTTACAACAAAAGGAAGAAACTGTTGTCCAAGGGTAAAAAGGCACAAATTCCCAACTGGAAAAACTCCCTCCTCAACAAGCAAATTAGATCACTAGTGAAAACTGCAAAAGCCAATTATGAATCAAAACTATCCTCCAAAACAAAGGCAAACCACAAAGTCTTTTTCAGTTACATCAGGAACCTCCATGGCAAAGCTCAGGTTTCTTCCAAATTAGTTCATAACGATACCACTTATACTAATCCCGTTGACTTAGCCAACCTGCTAGAAGATAAGTTCAGCACAAATTTCACCCCCCAAAGGCCCATTCGACATGCCCGATAATTGTCCCACATCTCACATCCCCATAGATCAAGTGTTAAAGGCCCTATGCAAGGCAAAGAACACAGCTTCCATGGGATCTGATAGTATCCCAGGCTGTATTCTGCACCATCTCCAGCAAGAACTAACTTTGCCATTGAGAACCCTATTCAACCACAGCCTAAGTACAGGTTTCATTCCAGCAGAATGGAGAACCAGAATTGTCATCCTTTTGCACAAAGGTGGTGCCACTACTGACCCTGGAAACTATCACCCCATTAGCTTGACAAGTCTGATTTATAAGGCCCTGGAGTGCATTATTAGGGACCTCATAAACAAGGACATAGGCAATATCCAAGCACTTGACCCCGCCCAGTTCAGATTCATCAAGGGCAGATCTTGCCTGTTGAACCAGGTTAACTTTTTGAGATTGTCACAAAGACAATGGATGAGAAAAAGTCAGTGCATACAGCTTACCTTGACTTGGTCAAAGCCTGCGACATAATCCTCCACTCAGGCATCATTGAAAAGCTAACACAACTTGGCGTAAATCCCTATCTCGTCAGGTGGGTGGCCAACTGGCTCACAGATAGGACACACAAGGTCAAAATAGGTGCCTCCACCACCGACAGCAGATCTGTCACTAGTGGTGTTCCCCAGGGATCTGCCCTGGGACCCCTGCAGTTTGGCATCTACTTCTCAGAGGTCTAGGCAAAGACAAAACACCTCTGGCTGACGAAGTTTGCGGACGACTATAAGTTGGGTGCGGTCATTGATTCCCCAAATGATGATAACATTACAAGAGGGTCTCACAGCAACAGATGAGTGGTGCCAAAGTCATGGCCTTAAGTTAAATGTAAAAAAATGTATCATTGTACCTGCTGGCAAAAACACAGCCCCTGCTGATTACCACATCAGTGGCAACCCCCTAAGCACACAACCTGTGGTGAGAGTCTTCGGTACACATGTTGACAACAATTTCACATTCAACTATCATGTACTGGCAGTGGTCAGAAAAGCCTTTTGCTTGGTTCATCTCATAAGTAAAGGGATTGCATTCAGAAAAAAGGAGGTTTTTACCTCTGTGTACTTCTCCCTCACTTTGACAATAATTGAGTACAATGCCCCATTTGGTATGTACCTCTCCAAACACCTACACCAACTGGAAAGGCCATAGAAATACCTCACAAAGGTAATCCATGGCCTCCAATACCTGTCCTATTGTACAGATTGCTCAGAGATGATCTGTGTCTCACCTACAAGGCAATCTCAGACCCTGCTCTACTAGAGATGCTCAATATCCGTAAGTCTAACTCCTCATGCATTACCCGATTGAAAGCCTTAAATCTAATATATGACATTAACAAAACCTGCTAGAGAGACAGTTTGTCTCCCAGAGGCTGCCCCGTCTCTGAAATAGACTCCCCATACACGTCAAACAAGGTACATCACTGACCTTCTTCAAGTGCAACCTTGATGAGTGGATGGGAAACCATAAATTTGTCCCAGGGGTTCCACCTGTGTCCCTCACTGACAGGGTTGACAGGTGCTGACTGAGGTTTCTTTTTTGGGATAAACTCTTGGCTGGGCTTGCAAGGGCCCCATGGCCATCAGCCTAGTAATCTCCTATGCTCCTATGAGCCTAAGAAAAGAAAAGAAAAGAAATGCAATACAGAAAATGGGCATAAGTCAGGCAATTTTCAAAGTCTGGTATACAATGGAATGAAAAAGAAATAAATCAAAGAAAAATAAAATATTTGGAAATGGCCAAATAAATATCAGTGATGAATGCTGACTTATTCAGGACATCAGCTGCTGCACCGGTGGTTAAAGATGTTAAAGACACACAGAAAAATGAGGAAATACAAAGCAGTGGGTAAAAAGAAGTGAAGATAAAAAATCTCAAGTGTTGTGTAATGTGTGATGCTCTGCTAGAGAAGCACTATTTTTCATATCTTTCCTTATGTCTGGTGTTAGTTATTATTTATTTTTATTTTATTTTTTATTTTACATTTCTTTAATGGGATAATCCGACTGGACACAGGTCCATTTTCAGCGGAAGCCTGGGGGGAAAAGCTCCATAGTAAGTACCAAAATTAAACAATATGATTAACAATTCTGAAGAAGCAAATATGAGAAAAAAACATAAAAAACAATATGAAGAAATAATAAGTCAAAAAAGAGATAGGTACTTGTGTACGAAGTGGGTATAAAAACCGTCACAGGCTCCTTTAGTAGAAGTACAGTATCCAAATCAATTCAATGTACCACCAATGTAAATCCAAATCCGTTTATTCACATTTAGCGAACAGAACATAAATAAAATAAAGATGAGCGCTTTCGCTAACACTTAGCTTCTTCAGATCTTTCACAAAATGAATTAGTACCACCCTTTATATAGTAATAGTGCTTTAGTTAATTGAATAATAACTAACAATTAATTAAACATTTATATAAAAAACTAAGCTGTGCTTAAAAATACAGTTTTAAAGAACTCAAAAACATTTTAAAATGAGCCATCAGCCTCGACCATTAAATATAAAAGATTTACTGTAACATACAGTCAAAACATGAAAATAAATGCATTTAAACATTGCATCATTAAAATATGTGTATATATATACACAAAAAGATATTCAAAGCTGGTTGTATCATGTTATGTATGTATGAAAAATAAATATATGTATATATTGAAAATAAATATATGTATATACATAAATGTGTATGTACTTCTGGTATCTGTTGAAAATGTATCATATAAGTGAAAAATGTACGGTGGTACATTGACTTGATTTGGATACTGTACTTCTACTAAAGGGAGCCTGTGACGGTTTTTATACCCACTTCGCACACAAGTACCTATCTCTTTTGTGACTTATTATTTCTAATCTGGTACAAGTGTGCTAATCCGATGGACTGTTAAGTTTTAATATGAAGAAATACATGAAAAACAATATGAAAAAATACTGTATAAGCAAATATGGAAAAACAAGAGATATATATATATACAGAGAATAAAACATAGTTTACCATAGATGTTCATGCAATAAGTCTACAATTTCCATAAGCAGAGTTTCATAAGACTGTAAAAAGTTATACAGTGGTTCAAATAGACAGTGAATTTTATGGAGTGAATGAACAGAAGGAATTATGTGATACAAGGGCATAGCCATTTTTCCATTAAGTGTGATTTCAGTGAGTTTTTAAAATGGGTAAGAGTTGAGGCAGAAATCAGAGCAGAAGGGAGATTATTTCAGGTTCTAGCTATGGTGTAAGAGAACAGAGCTTTCCCTGCAGTATTGTTAGCCTTTGAGATACAGAGTAAAGATTTGTTGGATGAGCTGAGAGGACGATTTGTATTATAGTGGGTGAGGAGCTGGCCTAGTGCTGTTTTCTTTTCAGGATGTATTACAACATTGTAGTCAATGACTAGCTGGTAGTAATTTACTAGTTGGTGAAGTTCTAACCATTGTTGTTCCCTTAGAGCCTGGCAGTGGTGGGTTCTGAAGGTGGAGTTATTCGCAAATTTGGCAATTTTGTTATAACATGACTCAAGTCTGACAAGGTCAAGTTTTCTGACTTGGGTAAGGATAGACATTAGAGTGGATAAGTAGGTGAGGATGGGCAAGGGTAATTCGAGCTTGTCTTGTGAAGGATTTTCTGTGTCAATTTAATGTTCCCATTTTTATGGACCTTTTTGATTGTTTGTGAAATATGGATGTTGAAAAGTAGGCTTTTGTCAATTTCAACGCCCAGGTGTTTGGTGTGTTACAGGGAGAGATAATCGTGCTATTTTTGGAGGAGATAGTGAAGGATAGAGGGATAGACATGGTTTTGTTGGGGGTAAAAAGTAACAATTTAGTTTTATTAGGGTTTAGGATAAGTTGGATTTGAGTGATCCATGTTTTGACAGAGCTAAAAGATTCCTGAGTGAGTTGTTATAGAGTGGTGATTGATGGTGCCAAACAAATAAGAGTTGAATCATCTGCGTATTGTATAAGTGAAGTGTGCTGTGTGGTGGTATTGAGATTATTGTTATATATGCAGAAAAGAAGTGGGCCTAATATTGAGTCTTGTGGTACGCCTATGGTAGTTGGGAGTAAGGGGGATAGTACACCTTGCCATTGGACAGATAGTTGTCTTTCAAACAGATTGCTTTTAAACTATACTATAGTGGATGGGGGAAAGGGTAACGAGACAAGGGGGTCGAGTAGTAAGTAATGTGAGACTGTGACAAATGCTTTGGAGAGGTCTAAAAATATTGCAGATACAAAGTTGTGATTATCTCTCTCTTGGTTGACTAGATTGGTAAAAGAGAGGAGAGCAGTTGTTGGGCTGTGGTGTAGCCTGAAACCGTGCTGTGTGGGGGAGAGGAGATTATGTGAGTTTAGGAAATGCATCACTTGAGAATGTATACATGTCTCAAGAATTTTAGATAAGGGAGATAGAATGGCAATGGGGTGATAATTTGAGTATTCATAAGAATTTCCACCTTTATGAAGTGGAATAATACATGATACCTTCCATAGTTGTGGGATGTAAGATGCTTGTATGGACCAGTTGATAAGAATAGAAATAGGGTAGGGTAAGAATTGAGAAGCTATTTTTAGGAAGTTGGTTGGTAGGTTGCCAGCGGCAAGGGTGGTCGGTTTCAGTTTTAAGAGGAGTTTCTTAATTTTGAATGTCGGTATGGTTGAGAGAGAAAAATGTGGGATATTCTCAGGGTATTTGGTTGGGTTATGTGTAAGGTTGTTTTTGAATAGTTGGGAGGCTAAAGTTAGGATGGCTTCAGTCATGTGGTGATTAAATTGGGAGGTTATGTCTGTATTGTCCTTGGTGGAGTTAGTAGTGGGAGTGGTAGTTTTGCCTGGTTTTAGAAGAGAGTTGATAGCATGCCAAAACGTTGGGGATCTTTTGCATGTCTATTTTGGATATCAAGGAAGTCATTTTGTTTATCTAGTTTGGCTTGTCTCTTGCCCTGATTTCTAAGTTGTATGTAGTTTTGTTTGGCTAGGCTAGCATTATCCTTCGTCCAGTTTTTCCAGGCTTTATCTGTAGATTTTATTAGGACTCTAGCTTCTCTACTTAGCCATGGTGCATAGTTTGCCTTGGCTCTGATTTTCCAAATGGGAGCAACTCTGTCTAGGGCAGGGGTTCCCAAAGTGTGTGCTGTGGCACCCCAGGGAGCCGCTACTTCCTCACAGGGGCACCTTGAACTAATAAGCTTAGCTGCAAATTAAACGGCAAATGGTTTGCAGTTTATTTTGCAGCTAAGCTTATTAGTTCACAGCAAACTAAGTCTAGACCTACACTGTAGCTTTTTAGCAGAAGTGGCATCAAGTATACCAGCGGTCCCCAACCACCAGGCTGCGGACCAGTACCGGCCCATGGAGCACTTGGAACTGGGCCATCAGGTAACTGAATGTCTGTATGAGTGTGTGTGTGTCTGTCTGCATGTGTGAGTGAATGCGTGCATTAAAGCAAAAGAGTCTGTGTGTGTTAGAGGGATCGGGAGAGTGAAAACGATGTGTGAATGAATGCAGGAATGAAGAGGTGGCTGTGTGTGTGTGTGTGTGTGTGTGTGTGTGTGTGTGTATGTGTGTGTGTGTTGTGTGTGTGTGTGTGTGTGTGTGTGTGTGTGTGTGTGTGTGTGTGTGTGTGTGTGTGTGTGTGTGTGTGTGTGTGTCTGTGTGTGTGTGTGTGTGTGTGTGTGTGTGTGTGTGTGTGTGTGTGTGTGTGTGTGTGTGTGTGTGTGTGTGTGTGTGTGTGTGTGTGAATGAATGCAGGCATAAATGAGGAAGTGGCTGTGTGTGTGTATGTGTGAGATCAGGACAGTGAGAGCAATGTGTGAATGAATGCAAGTATGAATGAGGAAGTGACTGTGTGTGTGTTTGATCAGGAGAGAGAGAGAGAGAGAGAGAGAGAGAGCGATGTGTGAGTGAATGCAGGTATGAATGAGGAAGTAACTGTGTGTGCGTGTGTATGTGTGTGTGTGTGTGTGTGTGTGTGTGTGTGTGTGTGTGTGTGTGTGTGTGTGTGTGTGTGTGTGTGTGTGTGTGTGTGTGTGTGTGTGTGTGAGACTGGGAGAATAAGAGTCCTGTGTGAGTGAGTGCAGGTATGAATGAGGGAGTGACTATGACTGTGTGAGAGAGCAGAAAAGAGTGAGAGTGATGTGTGTGTGTGTGTGTGTGTGTGTGTGTGTGTGTGTGTGTGTGTGTGTGTGTGTGTGTGTGTGTGTGTGTGTGTGTTTGTGTCTGAGTGTGTCTGTGTGTGTATGTGTGGCATGGGGGAAGAGAGTGAAGAGTGAGAGTGATCCCTGGCAGCAGCAGCAATTGAGGTCTGTGTAAGTCTGGACCATACCACTGGACACATACCTCTCACCCTCTTAGATCAAAAAATCTGGACAAAGCCAAAAATAGTGGGGGTACAAAGGCACAAAATAGGGGCACTTTTAAGTACTGCTCTCACAGACTTAAAAAGTTGATAGAAATGCAGGTTTTGCAATAGCATGAATTTTTCTGAATTGTATGAAGTATGAAACTCAACTGTCATTATTTTCTGACTTCAACCTCAATGATCTGCCAGTGATTTGCCAGAAAACATAAATTTTATGAGAAAAAGACCAAAAATATGAGGCAAAAATCTGGACAGTCTGCAAATATCTATGCAGTTGAGAAGTATGCCTGACAGAGCCAAATAATAGGACAGATGTTAAATATTGCTCTTATAAACTTAAAGTGAATAAGATTGCCATTAGGTTTGCTTACCTCTCAACCACAGTAGATCAGTGTTATGCTGTTAAGCATAATGTACACTTTTGTTTGTAATTGTCTTTCTATTGTACTTTTGAGCTTTTCGCCCTAGGTCTCAGAGTCCAGTTGGGCAGCCTTGTTAAACAAATGTTAAATAAATAAATAAATAAAATATGCACTTTATGACTGCCACGGGGGGGGGGGGGGGCACCTTTGGAAAACCTGAATTCAGCAAGGGAGCTGAGAATCGAAAAAGTTTGGGAACCACTGGTCCAGGGCATTGATGAAAATACTTTTAAAGTATTCAACTGCCTGGTCTAAACCTAGGGTTTGCAGAGGTTTCCAGTTACTGTTTTAGAATAGTGTTAAATTCCTGTGTATTTAGTTTACAATCATCTCTGACTTGTCTAAAAATGATGCGGTTGGCTATGCTGGTATGTTTCCATAGGAGGAAAGTGGAGAGATGGTCACTGAAACCATCTGGAAGGCAGTCTGTCTAGTAGTTTTGTTTGGGAGAGTTGACTAGAGTCCAGTCTAGTATAGATTGTTTATGTTTTAGATTATTTGTTTATGTTTTAGATTATACAACTAAGTAGAGTAGACGCTGTACATCATGATGTACTTCAAATGGAAACTTTGTTGAAACTGTCATTTTGGTATTAACAAAAATATTGCTGAGTAAAAAGTACTGCAACTGTTTCTAAATATGCTGTGACAGAATTCTTATTTTACAGGTTGGTTAGTTTCATGCTGGAAACACAACTGTTTTGTCCATTTCCTTATTACATAATAATGTGAGATGACATAATGTAGATAAAGGGCTAGCAGAATAGCTCCTGTTTTCCTTCTGCTCTGTTCCTAACAGTTTGCCTGCCTTCAGGTTAGTACATTCATAGAGTTAGATAATCCCAAAACAGCATGATGTGCAAGTGTTACTGCATTCACATAGTCCAAAAAATTATATATGCTCATATCAAAATGCTTTGGCTAACATGTTTAGGCAGTTCAAAATTCTACAAACCCATAAGGCCATACTAGTAAATGAACGCTATCAGTTTTAAGTAGCCATAAAAGTAAAGATTGTAACACCTACTGTTTCACACTCCACAAGTGCAGTTTGAATAAGCAGCATTTTGTTTTCACATTTTATTAATTATTGTTCATTAAAAGATGATCTACTTGTATTATATAGGATCAAGATAAAAAACTCTGTTCGTTGTTGAGTAATCATGGAGTTGGTATGGGAAGCCTAGACCTCCACATTGAAGTAGGCTCGTAAATACAAACTGCTAACCAAATAATGATTTTTACTTGTTAATTAACTAACACTGATGGATAATTGTTAATTGTCACTTGTATAACTAATACCAGGCATAAGCAAGAACATGAAAAAAGGATTAAGAAAAACAGACCTTCTCTAGCACATCATTATACATTACACAACACTTGAGAGAATTTTTAATGGTTAATTAAGATATGGTACCATCAGCTGTGATGAATGTTTAGGGCAGATATGCCCTTACTAGTCAATGCTGTTGTCTTTCGGCTTTTCCCAGTTTATGGGTCGCCACAGCGGAACTCCGGTCCGCTAATGATTTGCAGTAGATTTTCACGAATGTTGAGGTGCCAGCTCAACGTTCAACCTTCAACGAAGGCACGCCCATTTACGCATGTCTTTTGAACGCCCACCCAACCGCGGGGAGGACATGCAGACTCCACACAGAAGGCAGTCCCTGCACTCCAGCCGAGAATCAAACGGGTGAACTTCTTGCTGTGAGGCAACGACGCTACCGCTGCACCACCGCAGAATATGTCCTTACTAGTCAATATCTGTATATATTTATTTTTTCTGCTAAAGCTGAATCTGAGTAGCCAGTGTGATTCCCCACAATATGAACTTGTTTTGAGGGACTTACTGTAGTAACTAATGTTAGCACTTTTTTAATGGAGATATTTTTACTTTTTTACCACATTTCATACCTAAGTCAATAATCTCTCTCTCTTTCTTTCTTACACACTTTCCCACTCACAAAATCCTCTTCAGTGGATAGATCATATGTTATGCTTTAAGGTTTCCAGTAGAAGAAGATGAACAACAATAAAGCACTACTCAGACTTCTAGGGTCTTTGCAGTACATCAAACGTTTAATAGGTTTTTGAGTGCATTGTGATGCAGTTCTTACTGGCTAGAAAAATGTATATACCCTTCAGCATATTGCTCAAGGGTATATTCTCTGTATTACTGCTCCATGTTTTTGGCATGTATCGAAAAATGCAGAGGTTCAGATACAGATCCCTGAGGTACTCTAGTCTTACCTCCCTTTGAATATGAATCAATTTATTTTACTTCTTCATTTAGTCACTGATTTAACAATAGCCTTCAAAGTGGCTGAAATCAGGGATGATGATGATGATTGATGATGACTGATGAGGATGATGACTGATGGGGATGATAATGATTGATGATGAATTATTGATGATGATTGATGAGGATGATGACTGATGGGGATGATGATGATTGATGATGAATGATTGATGATGATTGATGATAATAATTAATGAGGATGATGATTGATGATGATTGATGACTGATGATGACTGATGATTAATGATGATGATGATTAATGAGGATGATGATGATTGCTGATGGTGATTGGTGATGATTGATGATGATGATGAGGATGATGCAGTCATATTTCATTTAGTAATGGAAACACCTACAATTCATAGTATCAAAAACCTTTGGGATCCCTAGGTAAAGTGCAGTGGTGCTGAGTCATCGTCAACATCATCAACCCCCCCCCCTTTTCCCATTTTGATGTGGGGTCAGGGTGTCAACTCAACATTACTCAATGTAACCAAATAACCTACAGCCAATGTTTGTGAAAATTGACTATTGCTAATGTGACACCCCAACCTCATGTCAAAATGGGAAAACGGGGGGTTGATGACTACAGTAACATGCATTGCTGTATTCCCACTCAGATCCCCAAGGTATTTGACACTGAACTGTAAGAGTCTCTGTTATTAACTCTCTTCTTTTTAGAATGATCCTCAGACGGGTAGTATAGCAGAGTAACTGGATGTCTGCACAATGAGTAGGCCTAAAATCATATTTATTCATTAAGGATTGCTTTGTTCACTAAGAGATTCACCAGTTGTTTTTGCATGACTTTCTCCAGTATTTATATATCTATATGGCTCAATAGAATGATTGGCCAGTAAATGGGAAGTTTGCTTAGCAGTCTTTTGTGGGTAGGAGAGCTGACAGCATGTTACAAGGTATTATTTCTTATTTTTCTAGAAGTTTATAATCTGTGTTCTTACACACCTGGATAGCCTCATAAAAGTAATACTCAATGACTGGAATGTAAGGGTTTACCTAGTCAGCAGATAAAACAAAAATAAATACAGCTTTATGTCTGTTCTGACCCATGACTGAGTATCTTATTTTGTAATAACTTTACTGTTAGGTTATTTTTTAAGGATTGATTGAAAAGTAAAATTAAATAATTGAAATGCATCACTCAAATGAAAGAGGACACGTGTCTGTGAATGGTGATTTACTTTTATGTCATAGAAAAAGTGTGAGTTCCAGCAGCACATGTTGCTTCTTTCTCAGACTCCTGCCGGTATGTAGATCACTCCATCACCCAGCTGCGTTGCCGGATCATGACTACTGGAAAATAATCACGCAGCATATCTTGTGTGTTACCATTTTTGGAAGAATCTACACATTGGTTTTATGAGAATTCAGTTTTGGGCATTACCACTATTGGTCCATTATCTGCACTGGTTCAGGGAGGAAATAAGTGAAGAAATCATTTTAAGTGATGATAAAGGATGGGCAACAGTTATCTCTGAGCAGTCAAAAGGTGTTAAAGTCATTGTACAGAATATTTTATGGCTTGATTTTGACTGCCATTGACTGTAATATATTTCCAGTGCTTCATGGACATAAACAGATTAAACAGTTTGCAGGCATGAAGAGCAAAGTTTTATATATTTACCTCATAGTCATCATCACCATCAACCCCCTTGCCCAATTTTCTGCATGAGATCAGTGAGCCAAGTCAACTGGTTCCATCTTTCTCAGTTCAGTGCCACTCTTCTAACTTGTTCTATGGCCATGCCTGACTGTCACAGGTCTCATGCAATCCAGCCATTCTTTGCTGGATGCCTTTGTTTCTTCTCACTTCTCCCTTTCTCTTCCAAATATTCTTCACCAGACTGTCCTTTGATTTCCTGCACATGTGCCCAAATCACTGCAGTCTGTTCTTGACCCTCTCTGCAACTGGAACTTCTTTGGTTTCTGCATTGTTGTCCTCATTTCTTAATTTATCCCACAGTGCGAATTCTACCATCCATTCAGAAACTTCATCTCCATCACCTCTAGCCTCAACTACTCTGCCTTCACTGCCCAGGTTTCTGTACCATACAGTAGTGCTGGTCAAACCTTTGTTCTGTCCACCTTACATTTCAGCTTCTTTGGCATTCATCTGCTTCATCTACCACTGAAACTCTGGGACATTTGGCTGCAGCTCTGATTCAAACATTAGCATCCTCATTAGACTTCCCTTCTTTTCCACCACTCCTTTCAGGTGCTTAAATCTGGTCACTGTTTACCTTCTGTCTCCATTTTCAGCTTCTTCTGACCCTCCCTCAACATTTGCTGCCATGACAGCTGTCTTGTCTGTACTGTTTCATCCCATATGTCTGCAGTTTTGCATTCCATTCCCCTATCATTTGCTGAAGTTATTGCTCATAGTCTGCTCATAATATCACATCATCTGCATACAGCAGCTTTGTTAATCTGTCCCCTCTGGTCTGTTTCTTAGTATAGTCCTTTACAAGTAGTAAGAGCAGTGGGCTCAAAGCTGAAACCTGATGCACCACCAATCCCACTGGGAACCCCTCTGTGATTCCAAATACTGTCAATGGGTCATGGTAGATAGCCTGCACTAATTCTATTAGTGTTTCAGGGACTTTGAATTATCACAAGACTATCCATATTGGCTTTCCTAGAACCTTATCATATACTTTTTCCAAGTCTAGGAATACCCAGTTAGACTCTTCCCTCATATCTATCTTCTTAACTATCTGTCTCAGTGCAAACATAGGGTCAGTTATGCTGCATCCTGCTTTGAATCGGAACTGCTCATCATGCATGTTACTTTCTACTATGCTGCATGTTCATTTATCTATCACCTTATCCAGTACTTTCATGCAGTGTGACAAGAGCTTGATACCTTTATTCTGCCCACAGTTGTGAATGTCCCCTTTGTTCTTGAACACTGGCACTAGAATACTTATTCTCCAGTCAACTGGGACACACCTTTCTCTCCATACTGCAAAGAGTCCTTTCTGGAGCCATTTCTCCCCTAACTCACCCAATATCTTTATCATATCTGCCATAACCTCGTCTGAGCCTGCTGCTTTCCCTGACTTCATTTTCCTTAGTGTGGTTCTTAAGTCCTCTAAGGTGGGCTCTTCTTCCTATTACATTGTGGGCTGTGTCGGGGGGGGGGGGTTCTTAATTCAGAAGTTTATAGAAGTATTCCCTCCATCTGCCTTTGATGTCCTGTGGGCTGGTGAGCAGGTTGTTGGTCGCATCCCTTATAAATGGAGTCTGATGAATATCTTCTTTATCCTTCTGTTTTTGCCTTGAAATGTGGTGGCATTTTGTTTTTGCTCTCTTTTGAGACACTTTCCAGAAGCATGTAGAGTGCCTCTGGTGACCTGTTCTTTTCTATTGTCACTGCTCTCTTAGCCTTTTTGTGAGTCAACCAGTATTCCTTCTTAGCCTTTCTTTTGATGACTTCCTGGACTTCTACATTCCACCACCAGTTTTCCTTATGTATCTTATTTCCATACATGGCTCGGCCACATAACTGTTCTGTAGTCCTCCCACATGCTGTTTTAGATGCCGCCATTCTTATACATTCATAGGTTCATAGGTGGGTACTAGGTTATCTTCCTGAAGGCATTTATAAGCCAAGCCAGAATGTGTTGGCTTTTGCCATCCCCTTAGATTAATTCCCTGTGCCTCTGTCCAGCAGAGCCACTGAACTGATCCCCGAGGTAAACGTTCTGTTTCCCATCCACTCGTCAAGGTTTTTTTAAAGAGTGTTAGTGAGGAGCTCTGCCTAATGTAGATTGGGATCTTGTTCCAAAGCATGGGAAGTCTCTGGGACAGGAATCTATCCCTCCAGCACATCCTATTTATTGTTGTGGTAAGGTTTAGATCCCTAGACCGTGTGGCTCGAGGGGATAAGGTTTTCTTTAGGTGGAACATGTCCATCAATTCTGGGTTGGACATGGTCTTGTATGTCAGGCAGAGATCACTCCTGAGTAGGTGGTATGCAACCGAGTACAACTGGAGTTTCTTCAGTCGAGCTCCATAGGGCATCTGTTTGAGGCCATTGATCCTCTTGGTGAGGTACTTCTGTGGTCTTTCCAGCTGTTGCAGGTGTCTTGTAGGGTACATCCCAAATGGTGCATTGTACTCTAAGATGGGTCTGATGAGTGATGAGTAGAGGGGCACAATGACCTCTTTTAATCTGGATGCAAACTCTTTTGTGATTAGGTGGGCCACATAGAAGGATTTTCTAACCACTTTGGCAATGTGATTATCAAAGGCGAGATTACTATCTACTTGGGTCCCCAGATCCCTTATTATGTTTTCCATATTTAGGGGACTGCTACCTATGTGGTAGTTTGTGGGTACTTTGTTTTTTCCAAAGGGGATGACTATGTACTTTTTGGCATTTAGCTTGAGGCCATGATTTTGACACCAGGTATCTGTCTCAGTGAGACCCTTTTGGAGGATGTTTGTGTCAGCCGGAGAGTCAATTATAACCCCTAGTTTACAGTCGTCTGTGAACCTGGTCAGCCATAGTCCTCCTGTGCTTGCCTGTACCTCTGTGAAGTATATGCCGAACAGGAGGGGTCCTAGGACTGAGCCCTGGGGGAACACCACTTGTAACCGGTTTAGAGACAGACCTAGCTCCCGCAACTGTCACCATGTGTGTTCTGTCCGTGAGCCAGTTGGCAAACCATCTTGTGACATAGGGGTTTATGTTCAGGCTGGTGAGCTTGTCTATAATACCAGAATGGTGTCAAAGGCCTTAGCGAGGTCTAGGTAGGCTGTGTGTACCACCTTTCCCTCGTCTATAGCCTTGGTAACTGTCTCAAAGAAGTCCACCAGGTTTAGGAGGCATGATCTGCCCTTAACAAAGCCAAACTGGGTAGGGTCCAGTGTTTGGAGGTTCCCAATGTCTCTGTTAATGAGTTCCATGATGATGCGCTCCATAGCCTTGCAGAACAAGCAAGTCAGGCTTATAGGGTGATAGTTCCCAGGGTCTGTTGTGGCTCCACCTTTGTGGAGCAGGATAACCGTTGCTGTGTGCCACTCTATAGGTACGTAGCCTGTGGAGAGGCTGAGTTTGAACAGTGAGTTTAGGTGAGGGGTTAGTTCATCTTTGAGCTCATGTAGGACGCAGCCTGGGACACTGTCCAGTCCCATTGATGCTGAGTTTTTGCCTTTGGAGAGGGCTGTTTTAACCTGAGTGTCTGTGATTTCAGGGACTCTACATTCTTCTGGTATGGTTATGGGTCCTTTTGGGGGTGAGATGGGGGTGAAGTTTGTGCTGAACCTGTCTGCCAGGATGTTGGCGATATCGGTCAGTTCAGTGTATTTTGTGCCATTCTGCACTAACTCCGAGCAGATATGAGCATTGCCACATAGATTCTTGACATAGCTAAAGAATGCCTTGTGGTTATCTTTGGAGTCCTTGGCAATTTTTCTTTCAAAGCATGCCTTGGATGATTGTATGAGAGATCATAGTTTCTTGCTGATACTGATCAGGGATGTCTTCTCTTCTTGGGAGTTTACTCTTTTCTGTACTAGTTTCCTCCTTCTATTGTATAGCTTGTTTAGGCAGGAGTCCACCAGACTGGTTTCCTTTTCTTGGAGGAGTGAGTCTTGGTTTTGCTTGGGATGGCACAATCAATGCATTCTTGTAGCTGCCCCTAGAATGGATTAGTAAAGGATTTTGCAGCTTGTACAGTGCTATCCTTCAGCATGGGGGCTTTGAAACTTTCCACCTCGGTCTTAAGTAACGTGAAGTTTGCTTTTGAAAAGTTTTTCATGGTGGCTTTCTTGTCCAGGGGAGGGGGCAGAATATGGATATCCAAAGTGATTTGTTTATGGTTAGATCTAACCAGCAAGGTGTTGTGGAACACCGGTCGCCCATGTTGGTGATGATCAGGTCCAACATGTTGTCACCTCTGGTGGGAGTGTTGATCAGTTGAACCAGGGCGTTTGAGTTTATAAATTCTAGGAAAAGTTGGGCAAGGGAGTTAGTACTTGAGTAGTTCTCCCAGTTAATGTTTGGGTAATTGAAATCACCCAATATTAGGGTGTTTGATAGGACCTTTATTTTTTCCAGTGTTTCCAGAAATGCGGAATGGG
The DNA here is from genome assembly GCF_019279795.1 of Protopterus annectens. Classification (NCBI taxonomy): domain Eukaryota; kingdom Metazoa; phylum Chordata; order Ceratodontiformes; family Protopteridae; genus Protopterus; species Protopterus annectens. The sequence goes on from NC_056746.1 coordinate 328,197,521, forward strand.
GGTCCTGGGACATGGTAGGTGATCTGTAGCAAGCTACAATTTCAATTAAATTGCAGTTTTGTCCATTGTTAGTTACACATGGATGATCTCTGATGCATCGTGCTGTACCACTAACCTGGAGGTGTGGGTATCCTTGATGAATATGGATACGCCCCAATCTTTTGTATTTCGGTTTGGGTTCTGTGGCCGAAATGTATGGTATGAGTTGTAAATTGGTAGTGCTGGTGTGCTCTCTGGAGCCTTAAACCAGGTTTCTGTTACTGTACATATATCAATTTTCGCCATACTGAGGAGTGTCTCGAGTGCATGCATTTTGAGGTTTAGACTTCTGGCATTGAGTAGCATTACCCTCAGTTTTTTGTTACTTGTGCTATTTATGGCGGTGGGTTTGTCTTTTGAGCCTTGCCTAAAAAAGGTACTATGGGGGTGGCAAGAGCCTTGGCAAGTATTCAAAAGCTTAAGGGTGACAGGTACAAGCCATCTCTAGTGAAGCAGCGTGGCTTTTCGAGCATGCCATCCCAGGTAGACAGACACTGGATCCCCTTTGAATGACACCAGAAACTTAGCCAATTGTTGAAATCAAGAATTTTTTCTTTATACCCTGGTATCATTCTTGGTGAGGGCAGGATGCTGCTCATGGTCAGGGACATAGCGGCCTGGGCTACATGATCAGAGAGCTTTTCCATGTGTCTTTTCATGTAGTTCAGGGAGGTACGGCTCATTCACACCAACATGGACAATTATAGAGTCATATTTGTACTTGTTCTTGAGTGACCTGAGTGCTTGTGTTATGTGGCGGATCCTGGCACCCGACAGGCAGCTAACAGTAACCTTCTCCTTATTCAGCCTATTGAGTGGGACATCAGTGTGCCTGACTATAGAGTCACCTATTACTAGTATGCTGGGTATGTTATTTTGCCTTAAGGGCTTCTACATTATCTCCACCTATTTTTTTTTTCTTGAAGTGCTAGAGCCCTGGGTAATGCCTTGAACTCCTGTACTTTCACTCTAGTCAAATTCCAGATCTTCAGCCTAGTCTCTGTTGATCTTAGAGCCTTCTCTGACCAATGCTTGCACCTGATTGTGGCAACCAGTGGTTTATGTGTGGGGTAGCTGGTTCAGTTGGGATACCTTTCAATCTTGGATCATGGTGAAATGGGGGCCTAAGCAAGGTAATGGATCAGGGACCCCCTATCAGCCCCTTCCAGCAGCACCCCACAGCCATTCCAGTGTCCCATTACTTAGCTATTTCTCCTCAGTTACAATAAACACTGTTCAAAGCTGTCAGTGTGCATACTGCTTTTACTTTACTTCTACAATGATTAGAGACATTTGGATTTCATTTAAAACTTTTATTTATAATTTTATAGCACAAACACTGATAGCCATTTGCTAAAATAAACAATACAGTCTCCAATGAAAACAGACTTAGCATGAACAGTAAGCTTGTCTGCCCTTGAAACTCACGTTCATTGAAATGGCATTGAAACCCACATTCAAAGAAAGTGCATCTGGCCAGTAGCGGATTAAGTTTAACATTTTTATGTTATGTACAATTACTTCTAATGGAAGTATTATGAACCAAAAAACATATTGATATTAGATACTAATGCATATAGTCTGGCCAAGAATCGTTTAATAATTGTTCTACTCCATGTTTAACTGTTTGATATCACAAAAATAACATTACATTTAACATCAACACAGGCTACATGTCTGAGACGATTGCTAAACTGTAACATGGACTAACAGAATGGCTGGTGAAGAGGGAATACATAATGGCATTTAAGAGGGCACAGGGAAGCTGGAGAAGAGGTAAGGTGCAAAATAGGAATGGAGGGGAAATAGAATGTTGATAGCACTTCAAAGGCTCTTAAAAGGCAGATTACACAGGCGTATTGCTTCCTTCTACAGTCCAGCAAAGTTAATAAAATATAGTTTCAGGGGTGAGATGGAAGGAAACACAATGAAATTCAATTATCACTCTTAGGCCAGCATTAAATGCATGAAAGGTAAGCAATGGTACATCATTATTCATTTTTAACAATCCATATTGTACAACAAACCTTACAGGTACCACAGTCAGTAAAAGTAGGCCATGCCCAAATGTCCCTTTTGTACAACAAACCTACAGGTACCGCAGTCAGTAAAAGTAGGCCATGCCCAAATGTCCCTTTTGTACAACAAACCTACAGGTACCACAGTCAGCAAAAGTAGGCCATGCCCAAATGTCCCTTTTGTACAACAAACCTACAGGTACCACAGTCAGTAAAAGTAGGCCATGCCCAAATGTCCCTTTTGTACAACAAACCTATAGGTACCGCAGTCAGTAAAAGTAGGCCATGCCCAAATGTCCCTTTTGTACAACAAATCTACAGGTACCGCAGTCAGTAAAACTTGGCCATGCCCAAATGTCCATTTTGTACAACAAACCTACAGGTATCGCAGTCAGTAAAAGTAGGCAATGCCCAAATGTCCCTTTTGTACAACAAACCTATAGGTATCGCAGTCAGTAAAAGTAGGCCATGCCCAAATGTCCCTTTTGTACAACAAATCTACAGGTACCGCAGTCAGTAAAACTTGGCCATGCCCAAATGTCCATTTTGTACAACAAACCTACAGGTATCGCAGTCAGTAAAAGTAGGCCATGCCCAAATGTCCCTTTTCTACAACAAACCTACAGGTACCACAGTCAGTAAAAGTAGGCCATGCTCAAATGTCCCTTTTGTACAACAAACCTACAGGTACCACAGTCAGTAAAAGTAGGCCATGTCCAAATGTCCATTTTGTACAACAAACCTACAGGTACCGCAGTCAGTAAAAGTAGGCCATGTCCAAATGTCCCTTTTGTACAACAAACCTACAGGTACCGCAGTCAGTAAAAGTAGGCCATGCTCAAATGTCCCTTTTGTACAACAAACCTACAGGTACCGCAGTCAGTAAAAGTAGGCCATGCTCAAATGTCCCTTTTGTACAACAAACCTACAGGTACCGCAGTCAGTAAAAGTAGGTCATGTCCAAATGTCCCTTTTGTACAACAAACCCACAGGTACCGCAGTCAGTAAAAGTAGGCCATGCCCAAATGTCCCTTTTGTACAGCAAACCTACAGGTACCGCAGTCAGCAAAAGTAGGCCATGCCCAAATGTCCCTTTTGTACAACAAATCTACAGGTACCGCAGTCAGTAAAAGTAGGCCATGCCCAAATGTCCCTTTTGTACAACAAACCTACAGGTACCGCAGTCAGTAAAAGTAGGCCATGCCCAAATATCCCTTTTGTGCAACAAACCTACAGGTATTGCAATCAGTAAAAGTAGGCCATGCCCAAATGTCCTTTCCCTGTAAAATAAAGCACATACTTAAAAACAGTTATTTATCTCCTGAGACGTTATTGTGGTTCAGAACCCTTTTATAAAGGGATTTGGCATCACTGTGTCTACACTTATCCTAGTTTCCATCCACACTGTGTTAGCTCATGTTTACAACACAGGTGGCCATCAACTTCATCTAATTAATTACATTTTAACTCTAGCCACTCACACAACTACACTTTGCAATCCTTAAGACTCATGCACACATATATTACCTCCTGCAACATGATGTTCTGTAACAATATAATAAGAGCTATGAATGAAAAATTGTGCTGGGATGTAATTTATATAGATTTAACTTCAGCATTTGACAGAGTCATACACAAAACACTGATCAATAAATTAGAGCAACTAGGTATCAGTGTACTCTTGATAAGAACCGGGCGTTCAAGACAACAATAAGATACAGAATGTCAGCAAAGCTCCAAACACCAAAGATACGCTGTCTACTCACATCAAAGTAGTCCAACAAAAAGTAATGCCTCGGAATGTAGAGTAATAAAATAGATTTATTCCAAGAACGAGTTAAGCGCTTTCACCCACGACCCGTGGGCTTCATCAGAACTGACAAATAACTGTTCAAAAACATTTAAATATACAGCTTTGGCGACAATTTCACTTCGGCTTCTAAAAGCTGTAGTACATCATTTCCCCATATTATATAACTTGAAAACTTCCATAATATAAGTAAGATGCAGAATTAAATACTTCTGATCAGCATCATACTGATTAAAAAGAATTCATTAATAACAATAAAAATATAAAAAACATATGTACAATGAATAAACCAGTAAAGAATTAGTAAAAAATATGTCACTTCCTTAATTCTAATATAGATTTTACAGTGGTGCATTCATTTAAACCTGGTGGTGTTGTGGCATCTGTTAATAACTGCCACCACAATTCCCTATAAGCTAAGATGTTTTTAATGTTACCACCTCTTGGATTGACTGATAAACATTCTAAAATAGCAAATTTAAAATAATGGTTTTCACCCCTACTATTTATGTGTTTGTGCAAGGCATTTTTAGTATCTTTCGTTCTAATGCTATAAACATGAGAATATATTCTTTTTTTAAACTTCCTCTCAGTCTTTCCTATGTAGTAAGAGGGACATGTCATGCATTTCGCCAAACATACTAACATACTGGTGTTACAATTACCATACTTGAACGTTACTTTTGTTTTGTTAATATTTTCCAGAATTAATCCCTTGTCTTCATTAATAGCAAAGCATTGGTGACATGCATCATATTTCGATGTGTGTGCTGAATCCCTATTCTTTCTTGTTTTCATACCATGTTTTAATAATTTTTTCAAATTGTTTCCCATTTTATATACAAACATTGGACTGCATCCTAAAATGTCAATCTTCTCTTGGTCCGTCAATAAAATGTGCCAATTCCTAGTTAATATCTCCTTCACTTGATTACTATAAGGTCCAAATTCAATAATACATGCTCTGTTGTATGTATTATTGCATTTACTCATCCGACTTATAATGTTCCCAACTACATCATTAGTCAGTTTTGTATTCATACCTAATAAAGGTGTATATTTCCTCCCCCATTCACTAATAACATATTTATTAACATCATGCATCATATCTATTTCATACCCTCTTTCTTTAAATAAATTGTAAATATAATACATTTCTTCTAACATATCCCCGTAGCCAGAAGTCATTCTGAGGGCCCTGATGCATTGCCCTTTGTAAATATTATATTTTGGTTTCCTGGATTACTATTATAATCCAGGTAGGAGTTTGAAAAAGTTGCCTTCCTATGTATTTTAGACTTAAAACTCATTCCATCAATAGTAATACGTGTGTCTAAATAAGCCACTCCTTTGTTGTTGATTTCTGAAGTGAATTTCAAAAATTCACTGCTCCTATTAAGATATTCTAAGAAATTATTAAAAGATTCCTGACTTCCTTTCCATAATATATAAATGTCGTCCAAAAAACGGGAATAATACTTTATATTTTCCATATACTCACTATTGAATATAGTACCATCTTCCCAGTCTAACATTACAAGATTTGCATATATGGGGGCACAAGCTGCCCCCATAGCTACTCCTTTAGTTTGTCTAAATATTTCCCCTTCATAAAATATGAAGTTGTTTTCCAATACTATTGTCATCATTTCAATAATTAAACTTATTCTATCCCATCCAAGATTACTATATTTCTGGATGCTGTTAGAAAAAGCTTCCATTCCCTGGGTCGATGGTATACAAGTAAAAAGATCTATTACATCTATTGAGATAAATAACAACTCATTGTTCTCCAAATTAACTGGGATTTTTTTTAAAAAATCCCATGAGTCTTTTACTAAGTGTTTTATCTCACCATATATTGATTTAAGCATAGAATCTATTGCCACTCCTATAGGAAATGTCTTTGATTTATTTCCTGAAATTATTGGTCTAAACGGGGGGTCAGAAACATTTTTGTTGACTTTAGGTATACCCACTATAGTTGCCATATATGGGTATTCAACCTTCAAAAAGTTGTATAACTCCTCAGTTATTCTACAATCCAACAAAAATTATTCTAAGAACATATCTATCCTTCTATAAGCAATATGGGCTTCATTCATGGAGGTTACAGAATAATTACCTGATCTGTGTAATAAATCATGTATTGTGGAACTGTATTCTAAAGAATCGTAAATCACAATCCCTCCACCCTTGTCACGCTTCATTATTCTTATATTTTTATTAGCTCTTAGTTCTTCTAAAACCTTGGCTTCTTGCACTGTTAAGTTTGATTTAACTTTTTTCCTATTGTTTCTTTTGTTGAGTTGGTAAATTTCCCTTGTAACCATTTTGTCATACATCTGGACATTAGTGTTCATTACAGGCATATAACTACTCTTCTTTTTAAGTGTACTCTTTGGTGTAGCTGGATTGTCATTTCTATCTTTAAACATAAGAGCTAAATTTAACTTCCTAATGTATTGTTTAAATTCACTTAGACATTCAGCCATGTGAAACTGTGTAGTAGGTATAAATTTCATACCTCTTGAGAGTAAACTGAAATGTGCTACATTTAATTCAATTTCACTATAGTTAAAATTTTTAAAATTCTTGTATTGATATGTAACACCTTCCTGTGTAATTGTACCATCACCAGATGTAACTATATTGATATTACTCTCTACTGCTTCTTTTACCACCTTTTGAATGGTTGGTACTTCTTCTGTTTCCACCTTTCCCCTTTTGTCCACTTGGTGTAATTTCCTGTCTTGTACTCCTGCTGAAAATTCCCCTTCTTGTGTAACTGATGAAAATTTTCTTTGTATGGGGGTGGCGTGTGATAAAGTTGTTCATTAAATAATTGATTATCAATATCAGTTTCACACCTCCCCCCCCCAATTGTAGGTTTCACCTCTTTTGTATTGTTCAGTGTCCCTTTGCAATTTCTTATATTTTCTGTCAAATGCTTTTTTAGCTCTAAATTCTGCAAGCTCAAATTGTTTATAATATAACTTTTCCCAATATTCAAAAGTCAAATCATGTACAATTATTTCATTCATTTTTTCAACTTCATTTATAATTCTACACAACTTCATGTCATTATATTTGATCAAAAGTTTCATAAATTCTATCCCAAATGAATCAAATAGTAAATTGAAGTCATGTTTCACATCTTTGTTAATTCTATCCCCATGGGTGTCTTATGAAACTGTAAACCCATAGGAACTACTTTCAAAGTCATGCAGTGTAATAAATATGCATTGTCAAGTTTTACAGCATTTATTGCATTCAATTTTTTACCTAACAAATATATCATGTCCTTTAAAGTTCCTTTAATCTTCGTGAGACTATAATTGTCCTTGTCCTTAACATGTGCTTCATTCAAATTGTCAAACGCACATTGTTTGTCAAAACATTCTTTTAAAGCAGTTACTTTTTTGCTTCCACACGTCTAATCCCTTATTTAATACATTAACAGAAGTGGTAGGCACAGTACCTTTATCAATGTGACCACACGCCTGAGCTTGCGTGTATGTCCGTACTGGTTGACTTAACTTGGGTCTCGTACCTGTTCTCTTGGCTTCTTCTGTGAGGTTGCCAAAAGAAAAATCAAATGTAAAATCAGTAACAGCTGTTTTGTTGTGTTCAAACCAATCCACAAACACTGGTAAATCAATGTCACCGTTTTGTTAGGACCTAGGAATCTGTCCATTAGGAATCTCCAGAGATGAAGTAGGAATCTGTCCATTAGTAATCTCCGGAGATGAAGTAATCAATGTCTTACTTGTTGTAAGCGTAGTTTCCTTTTTGTTGGTTCCATGTCCCAATCGAGAATTGATCATTTCGTCTCCCAAGGAGTTGTTGTGACCAGCTGCAGAATTAGCCGGTACACCATCTAACAACTCTCCTTTGGAAACAGCAAAATTGTTGAACAAGCTTAGAAGCCTGGATACCTCGCCTCTCAGCAATGTGACTTCCGCTCGAAGCACGGAAAGTTCATTGTTCTGTAAAGGAGAGACCGCTCCTGAAAGATTGTGAGCGTTATCCATCAATCAACTGAAGAACCGGGCGTTCAAGACAACAATAAGATACAGAATGTCAGCAAAGCTCCAAATGCCTAAGATACGCTGTCTACTCACATCAAAGTAGTCCAACAAAAAGTAATGCCTCGGAATGTAGAGTAATAAAATAGATTTATTCCAAGAACGAGTTAAGCGCTTTCACCCATGACCTGTAGGCTTCATCAGAACTGAAAAATAACTGTTCAAAAACATTTAAATATAAAGCTTTGGCGCCAATTTCACTTCGGCTTCTAAAAGCTGTAGTACATCATTTCCTTATATTATATAACTTGAAAACTTCCATAATATAAGTAAGATGCAGAATTAAATACTTCTGATCAGCATCATACTGATTAAAAAAAATTCATTAATAACAACAAAAATATAAAAAACATATGTACAATGAATAAACCAGTAAAAAATTAGTAAAAAATATGTCACTTCCTTAATTCTAATATAGATTTTACAGAGGTGCATTCATTTAAACGATGACGATGAAATTATGACAATAGTATTGGAAAACAACTTCATATTTTATGAAGGGGAAATATTTAGACAAACTAAAGGAGTAGCTATGGGGGCAGCTTGTGCCCCCATATATGCAAATCTTTTAATGTTAGACTGGGAAGATGGTACTATATTCAATAGTGAGTATATGGAAAATATAAAGTATTATTCTCGTTTTTTGGACGACATTTATATATTATGGAAAGGAAGTCAGGAATCTTTTAATAATTTCTTAGAATATCTTAATAGGAGCAGTGAGTTTTTGAAATTCACTTCAGAAATCAACAACAAAGGAGTGGCTTATTTAGACACACTTATTACTATTGATGGAATGAGTTTTAAGTCTAAAATACATAGGAAGGCAACTATTTCAAACTCCTACCTGGATTATAATAGTAATCATCCCAGGAAACTAAAATATAATATTTACAAAGGGCAATGCATCAAGGCCCTCAGAATGACTTCTGGCTACGGGGATATGTTAGAAGAAATGTATTATATTTACAATTTATTTAAAGAAAGAGGGTATGAAATAGATATGATGCATGATGTTAATAAATATGTTATTAGTGAATGGGGGAGGAAATATACACCTTTATTAGGTATGAATACAAAACTGACAAATGATGTAGTTGGGAACATTATAAGTCGAAGGAGTAAATGCAATAATACATACAACAGAGCATGTATTATTGAATTTGGACCTTATAGTAATCAAGTGAAGGAGATATTAACTAGAAATTGGCACATTTTATTGACAGACCAAAAGAAGATTGACATTTTAGGATCCAGTCCAACTTTTGTATATAAAATGGGAAACAATTTGAAAAAATTATTAGAACATGGTATGAAAACAAGGAAGAATAGGGATTCAGCACACACATCAAAATGTGGTGCATGTCACCAATGCTTTGCTATTAATGAAGACAAGGGATTAATTCTGGAAAATATTAACAAAACAAAACTAACATTCAAGTATGGTAATTGTAACACCAGTATGTTAGTATGTTTGGCGAAATGCATGACATGTCCCTCTTACTACATAGGGAAAGACTGAGAGGAAGTTTAAAAAAAGAATATAGTCTCATCTTTATAGCATTAGAACGAAAGATACTAAAAATGCCTTGTATAAACACAAAAATAGTAGGGGTGAAAACTATTATTTTAAATTTGCTATTTTAGAATGTTTATCAGTCAATCCAATAGGTGGTAACATTAAAAACATCTTAGCTTATAGGGAATTGTGGTGGTAGTTTTAACAGATGCCACAACACCACCAGGTTTAAATGAATGCACCTCTGTAAAATCTATATTAGAATTAAGGAAGTGACATATTTTTTACTAATTTTTTACTGGTTTATTCATTGTACATATGTTTTTTTATATTTTTATTGTTATTAATGAATTCTTTTTAATCGGTATGATGCTGATCAGAAGTGTTTAATTCTGCATCTTACTTATATTATGGAAGTTTTCAAGTTATATAATATGGGGAAATGATGTACTACAGCTTTTAGAAGCCGAAGTGAAATTGGCGCCAAAGCTGTATATTTAAATGTTTTTGAACAGTTATTTGTCAGTTCTGATGAAGCCCACGGGTTGTGGGTGAAAGCGCTTAACTCGTTTTTGGAATAAATCTATTTTATTACTCTACATTCCGAGGCATTACTTTTTGTTGGACTACTTTGATGTGAGTAGACAGCGTATCTTTGGCGTTTGGAGCTTTGCTGACATTCTGTATCACACTCTTGATAAGATGGATAGTTACATGGCTTACAAATATGAAATGGCAAGTACCATACATCAGATGGACAGGTAAAAATGTTGGTTAGGCCCTTACATGTTTAGATTTTATCTTTCAGATTTAACTTTTTCATCTGAGCTCTTCTACAGTCTATATGGAGATGACATGAAATTGGTTTAACTGATTATATGTGTTACAGGTAAGGCATGAGAACTAAGCATATGAGTTTGGGAGACATAAACTGAAAGGTGAATATTTAATACAGCACGCAGTGACTGAAACTGCATATTCATTTAAGGATCTGGGTATATGGATAGATGCAGCTTTGAGGTTTTCCAGTCATATCAACCAACTGGTTAATGATAGTTATAGAACTATAGGTTTTATAAAAATATTTATAAAGTCTAGGAAATCAGAAATGATGAAGTCATTGTTTGTTAATTACATTAGACCAAAACTTGAGTATGGAATAACAATATGAAACCCTATAAGAAAACAAGCATGAGTAAATTGGAAAGGGTACAGCAGAAATACACCAAGGGCATCCATGGATGTGAAAATTTAAGTTATAATGAAAGACTAAAATATCTAAACTTGTACAGTGTCTCTTACAGGCATTTAAGAAGAGATTTTATTCATGTGTTCAAGATATTTAGAGGCAATACCTCTGGGAATGTTTGGGGTTATTAAAAAAAGTAGAGAATCATCAGACAACCTATGTAGAAGATTCTATAGGACTGAGAAGTGTACTAATTGATTCTTTGAGAGAGCAGCTGACGCATGGAACAGACAACCAAATTACATTAAAGCAAGCACTAGTTTAGATATTAAGAACAGTCTGAACACTTACTATGGCAACAACTTTTTGGTATATTGACAGGCTAGAAGGGCATTAATGTCCATGCTTGAAATATTTGTTTGTATGTATGTATGTATGCATGTATGCATGTTTGTATGTATGTATGTTTGTATGTATGTATGTATGTATGCATGTTTTTATGTATGTATGTTTGTATGTATGTATGTATGTATGTATGTATGTATGTTTGTATGTATGTATGTTTGTATGCATGTACGTGTGTATGTATGTATGTATTTACCTGCAAACATACCCAGGGAATCTTTTGCAGTTGTTACCTACTCGTCCTCATTCTCAGATAACATTCTCTCAACTGCTTGTTATTTACCCTTTGCATCAGGCATTTCCTCTGACTTTTTTGCAGGTTACCCCTTTATCTCCTGCCATGAACTGTAATCTAGTATTCTACTCCTTTACCAATACAGTCATCCTCCACTACTCCAAGCTGTCATAATTCATGGGGCAATGCTTCCCTAAGTCCTGTCCATCTCACATAATACCTCTTGGACTTTATTCCATCGCTCTCTTACTTCTCTACACCCCTAACACATGTGTACCTGATCACCTGATCATCTTCTGGGCTTTCACATTACTTATACTCCTCCTCACTCCCATCCCCCTTTATATCTCAGAAACCCTGGAAAAATGTACCATTAATGTACCAAATGCATATTCATGCCCAGCACAGCTCCTACAGCTGGCAGACTCTGACGCACAACATCTATCCCATCTTAATGTACCTCCTTGCAAAGTAATTCAACCTCCCTAGCCCACCTCTCATGCAACCTTTCAGGCATCCTCTCTGGAGATCAAACAGTTTTCTTTCCTCTCTGCATTCTTATAACTTAGCCAGTCCTTGTCTTTTTTAAATACTCTCTACTTGTCCACCAGAACTTCTAGCCTCCTCCTTTGCACCTTTAATCGCACATTCTGAAAAACCTCCCAGCAAGCCAAGAGAACTGGTTAGACATCAACCAAACCTTCATGGACTGCCTATCCAATCCACATACTTCCCAAGGTCTCATTAAGGCCCCAAATGTATGCTGGTACTTAAACTACCTAACCCCCTCGCATTTTAATCAGATTCTCTACTTCACCAACTTTCTAACCCTACAACATTTACCCC
>NC_056746.1:328212169-328217169 GCF_019279795.1 Protopterus annectens
TAGAAAAATTGCTAACAGATACAAAGCATGGCTTTTGCCACTCTCATAGTGCCACCACAGCCCTGATGTCCTTTACCAGCACAGTAAACCATTATAGGAATAATGGGCAATATGTATCTGCCATTTTCCTAGACCTGTCTAAGGCCTTCAGTATGGTTTACCACCCAAAGTTAATCAACGCCCTCTTTCCTCCTTTCCCTAAATCTCTGTACCTCATCCATCGCCTGGTTCCAAAATTACCTTGCAGGACATCAACAAGCTGTCCTATGGCCGCAACAATTATGCCTCTTTCTTTCAGTTAGCATAGGAGTTCCCCAAGGTCCCATCCTGGGGCCTCTACTTTTCTCTGTTTTTACCAATCAACTCCATACCTCCACACCTCACGCCACCATAGTCCAATATGCTGATGATTCAACTCTTATATGCTCAGCCTCCTCTCTTCAAACACTCTACAAACACACCCAGGAATCTCTCCATCTTTCCTATTGGCTGAAAATTGGCTCATTAACTCCTACCTCATCCTTAACCCAAACAAAACAAAACCTCTCCTCTTCCATCCAGACAAAACCCCCTCCATCCAGGACAAACCCCCCTCCCCACCTTTCAGCATCTTATCCAAAAACAAAACTATCATTACCCCCTCAACCCACACAAAACTGCTAGGTGTTGAAATAGACAACAATTTGAGGTTTGATATACATATTGCCCAAACCATTAAAAAAGTCCACAAGAAATTCACTCTCCTGTATAGGAACAATACATTGCTAACCAATAATACTAAATCCACTACTGTCCGAACGCACCTGCTATCTACTCTTTTTATACATTTCCCCAGTACTTACCAACCTCCATAAAACTGACCTTGCCAAACTTGAATCTTGCCACATTTGCAACTGGTGCTTCACATAGATCCCATCACTGCACGTTGCTTAGACAACTAAATTAACTGGAACTTCCACAACTACTGTACTTTAATCAACTTATCTTTGCTCACAAAATCCTCCATCACCCAGATAAGACTCCTGCTCTCCATAACCTTTTATAGCCATACAACTCCTCTAGATAACTCCGCTCTTCCAACAAACCCCTCCTACATGTCTCCAAAGCAATCAATGCAGCTGGTGAATCACTATTTTCACACTACATTTCCAAATTATGGAATAAACTTCCAAGCTCTCTCATTTCCAGCTGCTCTATCCCACAATTCAAAACACTACAAAAAACAAATTTTTCAGATTACTGGCTCTGAACCTGTAACCCTACATGATAGCTCAATTTCCCTTCCTCAGAAGCTAAAAATTGCTCATGAATATCTTCACCAGGCCTCTAAAACTGGAACTGGTTACCTTATTACAGTCAAACACAACTACCTCTCCTGTGCAATGATTTATGTATTCTCTCTGTCTCCAACTGTGTTTTACATTCTCTCTCTATCTCCAACTGCTTGCTTACATCACAGATCAATATAGTATTGAATTATTATAACCTCACAGTTATTTTCCAGTATACGAAATGTAATCCATGACATGTTAGTTGCAAACTACTCCAATCTCTTCATGTAATTACATTGTACTCTTACTTGTTTTTTGTATTCTTTATTTTGTTATTATGTTTTAATTATTGCAATATATTTATTTGTATTATATTCTTATTGTTATTCAATTAATGTATGAGTTTGGATCCTTTGGGCTGCTGAAGAAGGACCTGCTTCCTCCAGTCCTCCCTGACTAACAAAAAAAAAAAAAATAAAATAAATAAATATAAATAAATAAAATAATATACATATATCTATCTATATATATATATATATATATATATATATATATATATATATATATATATATATATATATATATATATATATATATACATACACACACACACACACACACACTACACACACACACACACTACACACACACACACTACACACACACACAAACACACACACACACACACACACCTAAGAATTTTAAATAAATATACCAACTCCCAGTTACATTAACCACACAAAAGGGTAATCCAGTTTACCCCACTGCCACAAAAGGTAAAAGATTGAGCAAAGCAGTGACTGACTGAAAGTCTCTACTTAGACTGGTCATTCACAGGAACTCTAGAAACACTAAACATTACTGACGAAAAAAAAAAACTGAAATGACCACCACTGAGAAAAGAATTCCTTTATTCCTTCCACTGCTAATTGGCTATGCATTGGGAATCATGCATAGTTAGTTTGCATCTCTGTTGCTTCTGCCTTTTTTTCTTTTCTTTTCAGATTGTCCTAGATATCATTGGTCGAGATGCAGTAAGTCAGAAACAATTCTAATGTGTTTTGATGCTATACATCAATATGGCAAAGTTTATTACTCTTGTAAGCAGTACTCTTGTGACTGTTTGATAAACTCGCTTTTCTTGATATTTATTTGTTCCAATATTCTGCCGCTCACAGTCTGACATAATCTCACTCATCCTTGCCATTGATGACATGACACAGGGCATGCATGCTGGCACTATGTGATTATGTAATTTAAAGTGAAAATAAATTAAAATTAAAAAATTGCCAAACAATAAATGCCATTTTCGAAATTTTCATACCTATAACTTAAATTTTACAAAATATAGGATAGTTGAAATTTTTTTTTTTCTTTTTCATTTTTTTGAGGGTTTCTCCCTGGATGGTTTTGCTTTTTTTGCTGCTTCTTTTTTGAAAAAACTGATTGAAATGCTGTGGTCCGCAATCAGTACTCAGTATGCTTTAAATGCTCTGCAAGCTTCTCTATATCTTCAATCCTCTCTTCTTTCTTCCTCCCTTCTCTCCCTTCTCTCCAGTCTCCAACAGATCCAAATACTCTAAATATCTTCCAAATTTTTTTCAAATGAAACGCCCTCTCCCCATTTTGGTCTGTAACACCTCCACAATCCATTCCGTTCTTTTTCCTTCGGCTTCCATGCAGTAACCTGCTATCTACTTCCTCCTTGTCTGTCTCGTTGCATTTGTCCTGCTCAGCACCACCTTGACCTTACTTGATTCCATTTCATACAATGTTGCCCTCAGTACTGCAATTCAGCCCTACCTGGCTTCATGATCTGTTCCTGAGCATTCCTCATTGTGTTATTCCCACAATTCCCAGTAGGCAAATTCAGCCTCATCCTTACACTGTTTTTCCTCCTTCTTGTTCATTCATTACCCCCCCAGACACACACAGACACACACACACACACACACACACACACACACACACACACACACACACACACACACACATACACACAGCCACTTTTCCTTTATCTCACCTCCAGTTTCTTTCTGCTACTACCCTCACCATACTGTACTGCCACCACCATCTCCACTCCAGCTACACCTCCTTGGTTTCCATCACCATTTCTTGGTATGGGATGACCCTGCAAAATACATGATAATATACACATGGTGAGGTATCTCCTCAAGTCTCACTGCCAGCACATCTCATCCTATTTTTTTTATGCATTAGAAGCCTGTATAATGTTCCACTTTTCTCCACTCATTCTTAAAAAGTATAAATACCTTCTGCACAGTGCACACCATTTCTTACCATCTACACATCTTCCAGTTCTGGGTCATACAGCCCTTATAGAAATATTTCCTATCTCCTGTCTGAAGATTCTTTTCACTAAATATTACATCCTACTCCTAAGTGGACACCACAGTGTAGTCTCCCCCACTACCAATGTGCTGCCATCACTGGTCAGCTGTAACACTTACAGAAACTACATGGACTGGACTACTCCTGATACATCAAACATCAGGGAAGTGCGTTTTTAAAGCTTTTTAAACACCGTGCTGAATTAGAGACTAGGGTTTCTTGCGGTGGTATTTTTAATGTTTTGAACAGTTTTAGCTTTTTTGAGTGAAGGCTAATTTTTAGTAGAGTGTATCTCTGCTATGAGCTTCTTAGCATTCCAAATTTTGACTGGCTGCTTGTTTTCTTTTTATTTTCAGTTGTGTGCTTGTTTGAGCAGAGGTGCACTACTCTTGCTGGCTTTGATTACTTTGCAATCTCCCTAGCACATTGGAGGTGACCTTTTAAAGCATTTTATATTTTTAAGGTGATTTTGATACTATAGTCATTATGTTTCTTTTTTACATTTAGAATATAATTAGTTCTTTGCTTTTGAGAGATAAGTTGGAGTGCCGTTGCCTTGCTAGCACTTCAGATTTAAACTGGCTGCTTTGCTGGATTTATTTTCTGCTGTGTTGCAAGGCTTTACACTTTTCTAAGCAAAGCTGCATTATAAAAACAGGATACGCTCCGAACCAGTGAGTAACTCTATAGTACACAATCACTGAATCCAATATCCAAGATACAAAGGTTTAGTATCCAAA
Organism: Protopterus annectens; assembly: GCF_019279795.1. Classification (NCBI taxonomy): domain Eukaryota; kingdom Metazoa; phylum Chordata; order Ceratodontiformes; family Protopteridae; genus Protopterus; species Protopterus annectens. The sequence continues at coordinate 328,216,533 of NC_056746.1, forward strand.
ACACGTGAATTTATTTAAGCTCAGTACACAGGCTTTTCGTCGGTATCACTCCAACTTCTTCAGAAATAACGGAAAACAGCTTCAAACCCAACTAAATGCTTTAAATACATAATTTAAATTGGAGATCACATGATTTATAACCTTTAACATCCCTTGATAATTTCTTGATTTTAGTTGCTGTGAGTTTCGATATATGTTGGTCAATACTTGTATAGGTACAGTCATAATCAAACCTGTACCTATGGAAATTAAGATCTCTCTTGATTTTCCCATCCAATTTATTAATGTCCAATATCAAATTGTCTACTGCCAGCTAGTAGTATTTACAAATTAGGTCCATAAGTTCGAACCCATGTCTGTCAAACAACTGGATTACCTCAAGATGAAAAGGGGACCCTTCCTCTAAACCCATAGGGTATTGCCAAGATCTGAGGCCTTCTTTTTCTTAATGTTTATTAATGTTTCTTTTAAGCATGCTTTGTTTAGTATTTTTACTAATATACATATATGCTACATGATTTTGCTCTAACGGCATTGCAAGGATGTTTTTAAATTTATTATTAAATATACTACCATGTTTTAATATTTTAATATTTTTTAACACAGTTTAAATGCCAGATGCAACCAAGGTTTTTAA
>NC_056746.1:328224669-328282169 GCF_019279795.1 Protopterus annectens
TGCCAAAGAATTAGAGATGAAATCAAATTTGAAGTTTGTTAGGTCTTGCACTACAAGGGACACAGTAACGACCAGGAATGAAAAAAATGGTTTTGTGCATGTCTACTCAGTAAGCAACTTTTTCCAGTCAGCCATAGCCTTTCTATATGAAGAGGTCATGTCTCGGTCATGGATCGCATCTGACCGTACTTCAGTCTGCAGCATAGAGAGAGGTGTCGCAATCCACTTAGGAAATGTAAGGTGAAAGGTGTAATAACATGCCATGATATACATCACACTTTCATAAATGTCCTCTTTTTAGAAGGTCATCAAAGGCATTGTTCCAATGGCCAGTAAGCAGTTAGTCTAGCAGACAATCATGACAGGGCTGAAGAATGTCCTTGTCTGAAGAAAGGTGTTGGGGTCTTCTTTACACTGACCAAAACAAGGAAAAAAATAAATAAAAAGATTATGACCACAAAAACGATTCATTGTAAGTTATGCTGAAGTAATATTATCAGAAATTCACAAATTTCTTACCTCAAGGATGTGAAGCATAGCCTCACTTGCATTTAACTTCTTCGGTGGAGCCACAGGTGATGGGAGCATGTCTGGTAAAGCCTTCATCAAGGCAGGCAATTGAGTGCTTCACTGTTAAAAACAAAATCAGACATCTGATTTACCGTGGCTAGTTGTTTTCAAAACCACAGGGTGGTTCAGGATTTTTTGTATATACTTAACAGGTTGTGATGTCATGACACAGGAAATGTTACATTTTAATACAATGCCAATAAAAGTATTGAAATTCAATACCATTTTCTATACTCAACACAGTATATCTAAATCAAAGTGTATTTACATTGCAATTTTGTTTGCATGCAGTAAAGTCTTTTCTGTGATAAAGGAACACTTTGAGACCTATGCAGAGTTTAATTTTTGATAGGTTTGAGGTAATTATTGTGTGGTGGTAGCCCAGCTTGAGGTAATTATTGTGTGGTGGTAGCCCAGTCTCAATAGTCTACTGACCTGGAAGTACATGTTGTAGAGTAGATGCCATGAAAAAATGAATTGAAATACATGATCAAATTGATACTTTCCATATGTTTGACAATCCTAGTATGAGGTACTTATTATCCATACTCAGAATATTACCTACAGTAGGATGGTATAAGCCCAAGTTTGCAGAAGCAGACAAGAGCATAGAAGCAAATAAGAGCTAATAATTACCTTTGTCCAGCAAAGATGGCTACATGAGCTTTCTGAATACTGCATAAAACTGTGCCTTCTCATAAAATGTCCCCCAGCAGATCTGCAGATCAGTTAAACAGTAGTTCCCTCAATCAAGGATCTGTTGGAGCTCATCCATAAGCTGACATGCACACACAGCCAGAGAGAGTGCAATGTGAAACATATATAAAAATTATAGTTGAGTAAGTAAGACTTAGCCAGAAAAGATAAAAAGTTTTAATATTTTTGTGGGTATTCAAAAATAATACATTTTGCATCTTTCATTCATTATTGTGATTCAGCTGATATTGCTACACCATATCTCATTTGGTTACATATATGGCTACTTAAAATGAGCACATTTGCTTACATGAGCCAGTTCCCTGAAGCAAGAATATGCGTGAAGAATCTTGCTAGGCTTGTCCTGCCCCTTAGTAACATTAGAATCAATGAAGGCATGTCTTGCTTGGAATTGAGGGTGAAACATTCTTCTTGTTGGGTTTGACCTTGCTTTTGTACACCTCCTGTAGAGTTGTATGATGCCTTACCTGTTTCTTTAGACTAACATGTACTGTGAAATTCAATACTTTCTTTGTAGAAGTTGCATTTATACAAAAGCATTACATTTCAGTTTGTGTTCTTACCATCCATCTGATCAAGCTCTGGGATATTACATTGTGGTGACCTCTCTATCACAGAGGTGGTAGAGTCTTCAGTCTCAGCAGTGGATATCTCCTGGCTGTTTTGAAAGCTAAGGTGTCATTGTCTCTTTCTTGAAGGGGTCGCTCCCTGCTTCTTTTTGGGGTTGTCATATTCTGAACCCTTTTCAACAGCTGCTTCTTCACCGATTCCTAACAAGAAGCAGACAAATTGTTAGTGTTATGAACCTCATTTAATAAAATTGAATCCAGAAATTAATAGATACAGACACATGTTGGCCTAAAATTAATAGATACAGACACATGTTGGCCTGATTTACATATAAAACACCTCCTAACACCAGTGTCAGATGTTTACACTTTGGTGGGTAAATATACAGTGCTGTATTAGGAAACATGAATAGCAGACTGTTGACATACCTACTGAGCTCCCTTGGGTGCAGATTTGTCCTACAGCATTGGGTAGTACTCTGTGAGACACTTTGCCATAACAGTAAGTTCACAGCTACATGGGTACTGGAAGGCATCTCCAGATGTTCTCTTAATGAAAATCATGCTTGTCACTGTATTTCTGATTACTCCACAGTGAAGACCTTTGGAAATAGTGTAGTCTCCTTCTTGTCCAGCACGCTGCTTTTCAAAAAAGATATTTCTTGACTGCTCCAACTCTGTGTATGTCTATAAGACATACTGTGGGCTTAGAAACTGTACAATTTTGTTGATAACATGCTGGTCTCTTGGCTTTGGAGAATGTTGGGTGGATGGAGAGGGATGAGGGCTAAGACAGGGGCTGAAATCATAGGTCCCAGAGTAGGTGGCTGGTCTACACAAGTCTGATTCTTTGCCCTGTACATGAAAAACATATTTAATGGTAATTATAAGGCAAATAACACTGACTGTAAGAACAAGAAACAAAAAAAATACAGTCTTTAAATGTATAATGGTCATGAAATGATTATTTAATAACAGAACATACTGCATAGTTATATTAAAGATTGTCCCAATAGAAAATGTGCCAAAATTGTGATTACCTCACTTTCACCATGAGTAAGTCTCCAAATGGTTCTCCTTCTGAAAAAGTGCTCTGGCCCAGGAAAGAGATCAAATAAATCCTCCTTAGAGAGCCTGTACAGCATGTCTGTGGTTATATTAGCGGCTGAAAACACATTTACTCACACAGCAAATGATCAAAAAACTTATTATTTTCAACAACTTCAATCTTCAACTCATTTAAAAGTGAAGTTTTATAGTAATGCCCATCATTATAATATCCAACATTCTAATACATTTTTATTCAACTTCTCTTAAGGTGAATTTTATATCAATGAATAAAAGTAAAATGTGTCATGAAATGCAAAAGCACTAATGAAACATTTCACCCAAGCGACCCCCTTCAGTAATGTCTCCAGGTATGCATAAGCACTAAAGTCAAACATTTCACAAAAGTATATCGCAAAATACAAATAAAGACACTACGTCTTACAACCTTGTATGAAACAGAAAAAAAATGTCGCTCATTTGTGGCATGGAAACAGCCCAGTAAACAACTCTGTACTTACTTTTCAAATGTAGAAAAAAACTGCACCACCAGCTCAAAAATTGATCTGGATTTCTCGAGTCATTGCAGTTACTTATTGCTAACAGTCGACTTTACCAATTAGCACCTAGGTAGGCCCAGTGGCATAGCTAGATAGTCTGTCCAGCCCAGTGCGGTTTTTGAGTTTGCCACCCCTCGCCCCTCCCCCTCACAAAATAAAATATATCTTTTGTGGGGATTTTTCCGCTCATACCTGTCAGTCCACAAACATTTAAAACATAAAAGAGAAGCCAAGTGCTCCGGATTATGAGAAATGCTGCACAATCAACCATAAACGAACCCACTGTTATGCCTTCAATAGCTTTGGCTCCACTACACAGCTTTTGATTGGTTCATATACTGCAATTACTGTCAATTGGCATTGGGCCCCCTAGAGCAGCCCCTTTTGCGGTAACCCCCTACCCCTCCAAAGCAGCCCTAGCCATTCCAGTGTTCATGACTTGGCTATTTCTCCACAGTTACCATAAACAGTACTCAAACCTGTTGCATACTGCTTTCTTATTTGCTTCTACAATAATTACAGATATTGAAATAAAATAGCACAAACACTGATAGCCAAGTCTCACAATGACAATAGACTTAGCATAACCAGTAAACTTCTCTGCCTTGGAGCTCATTGAAATGGCATTAAAACACAAATTCAAATAAAATCAATCTGGCCAGTGGAGGATTACATTTACCTTTGGCCATTTTCAAACCATAGGCTCCTTGCACACATTTTTAGGGCCATGCATATATGTATGTGTTCTTTGAATCACCTTTCTGATTGGATTAAATTATATTCCTTTTATAATACAGCATCACTTGTTAGAATGTGTTTTAAATTTGTAGTTTTAAACATTCTTTTCGGTAAGCAATGAAAGAAAATGTATGAACCAATAATGACAAAACTACTCATTTCAGAAAAATTTCAACCATAAAAGGCCACTCAAACATCTGTCATTACAAACCACCAATATCAGTCAATGAGCACATTCTCTGCAGAAGTAAAAATCAACTGAATAATTCCACATTAAAAAGAACTGTAAGAGGCTGCTACTGGCAAAGAACCTTACATTTCAGTGTTTCATCTTCAAAATCAGTGCCTGCTGCCCTTGAAGAATTAAACTGCTGATGCTACATTTAAAACAATGGTAAGCTGATATTGCAATATGGAATGACTGACAAACCGACAAGTTCATAGTTAATAGGCATCTCATACAAAGGAGGGCATACTCAGGAGTGTAGAACCATATCCCCCCTTAAAATGCACCAAATAATCAGCAATCAAAAGGGCATTGCAATACCAGCACTCAATCTGCATGATGTGGGAGTAGAACCCACAGCCTCCTGCATTAAAAACAAGTATACTCCCTGCTGTGCTACTAATGCTTTCAAATACTTTACCGCAATACTAGTGATATAATTTGCTAAACAACAGTTGCACATTGTAAACAGACCTGGCATATAAGCAGCACTACTTCTCTTCCCCTGAAGCTCTCAGCTCCTTGTAAAATGCACTTCACACACTTGCTTGTAAAATGCACTTGACACAATCAAGCATATCTCTCAACGTTGTAGCACAAGACATCTGGAAACAGTTAAAATATATGGAGGAACAAAGGCCCAAAACCAGGGGCACATTTGAAATATTACTTCTATATCTTAGAAAGTTGCTAGAATAAAAGTTTTTTATTACCATGCATTTCCTGAAAGTGCTAATACTGTATAAGCTAACACAGTTGTGACTAAACACAAGCTATAGGAAGAGAAATGCAACAAATTCAATCATCAGCCAGTTAGTGTCTTTACAATCAATACAGACAACTAGAACAGACCGTTAATCTCATCATACTGTAGTGATTCAAGCAGCTAAATCAAAATTTAATAAGCCAAACCTCTAAACTGATAAAACAGTTTATACTGTCTGAGGTTTATCTGCTAGGCAGGTTATTGTATAGACCCCAGAAACAGTTAGGAAAATCGCAAATATCCCAGAAATAATCCTAGACAGATACAATCAAAAATAAACATTAAATGTAGAGCTAGAAATCGCTACAGTATTTGTAATAGAGTATTGTTAATAAAGCAGATTTCAAAAAAGAAAAATACAATATGTACATTAAATAAAGATAAAAAATTACCTTAATCTTGTAAAGTATCCAAAAACTTAGAGTAAAACCACTGAAATAATGGCTCATACACACCACTAAGGCTTGCAGGAGACAGTAGAGCAGTTAAAAGTGAAAGAAAAGATGGCACCAAACACTGGCTGAGACTGTTTGAAGGTAACAAGCAAGGCAGTATGGGAGTAAAGAAATGAAAGTGCGGGACAGGAATGTGTCCAAAAAGCCTAGGTACAGGAATACATACAGAAAGTGAAACCAGACTGCATCTATCACTATCCTATCACTGGAAATGTAAGTAGAGTACAGTAATCAATATTTAGACTATTATAGAATATTTAGGAATGCAAAGGAAAGGGTAAAATGAAGAGAAATGCAAGGTATTGAGCTATAGTATAAGTAGGGTTTACTAGCTATCACAGAGTTAACACAAAGCAGAGAGGGGGGATAAAAAAGAAGGAAGTTAATTTAAGGGGCGGGACAAGTATTTGCAGAGAAATATAGATGAACAAGAAGGGTAATAGTAAAGGCGGTGCCCATTGATGTGCAGAGAGGCTTACAAAGAATGTATAGGTTACAGAAGAATGATAAAATTAATTTCAAACATTTTACTTCTGTGTGCTGTAGACCGAAGATTTAAAGCACTGAGCTTGGTGTACATGTTATTTGAAATTCATGTTGGGTGATTTGTAGACTTTTACAACCTTAATCTGCTAAAATATCCAAAAACTTACAGTAAGACCACTGAAATAGTGGCTCATACACACTACTAAGGCTTGCAGGAGACACTAGAGCAGTTAAAAGTGAAAGAAAATATCATGGCTTATCAAATAGAGGCCACACACCTTGCACAGGGCACTGAGTTTGCAGATGCTTAAAATCTGGATGATTTTACATGTTATTACACAATTCGCAACAACAACCAAACTTTTGTACACATCAAATACTATCTTGGGGATGTAATAGAATTGTACAACAGTTCAAATGATTCATAGTGGATTCCCAGATATAAAGTCTCCTAATTCACATTGACTGCTACTGAGGATACTTCACACACACGCGCACACACACACACACAAAATACTTTTTCCCATTTCGGGGTCACTGTGATCTGGAGCCCATCTCCAAAGGACATAAGGCACTGGGCAGGGTACATCCTGGACTAGGCGCCAACTCATTGCACATAGTTTCACATCACCAATTCACCTAACCTCCATGTCTTTGGACTGTGGGAGGAAACAAGAGTACCAGGAATAAACACACGCAAACACGAGGAGAACATTGAAACTCTACCCACATGAGATTTGAACCCAGAACCTCAGCAGTGGGAGCATGAGTGATACCCCCCTTCCACAGCACAATGCTGCCCTAAGGATATTTTGAACATGAAAACAGTGTGAAAAGTTGCTATGCACAAGTAAAAATGGAGAAATTTAGTTATAAATGGTTGAAATGTTTTGTTTCCATGTTCTGGTGGCGTCACCATCCAAGCCACATGTTCTTCATGTCATCGGAATTGCAATCAGATGTATCCTTTACTGTCACAAACTGCATTGTTATTTGTGGAGATTATGATATTATTTGCATATTTGCTGTTTAACAATTTTTCAGCAAATGTTTTACTTTAAATAGTAAAGTGGCTTGAAAGGCGGCTATAAAATGTTGTATTTTTTCATGTTGAACAGATGAATGGCAAACTTCATTTTTCAAATACCTTACATCATTAAAGGCAGGCTGAACAAATAATCCTGCACCTATAAGACATGTTGTGCTGTTTGAATGTTTGCAATAAATTAATGAAGAGGTGAAAGAAAAAGATACTTTAAATAAGAAAGTCTGACTGCAACAAACCGATTCTGCATGCTTGAGCATGATTATAAATATTATAGTTCTAGTTTTAAGCATTTATTTACTTAGAATCAGTAATAAAATTCTCAGTAACAAGTTAAATAATCTTATTAAGATAATTAAGGACAAAATGGCTTGAAACAAGTAAACTTCTATTACATAAACACTAGAAAAAATCTTGTCAAGTAAAAAAATCAAGCTTTATTTCCGTGATTTAAGATATTTAATCTTACATAGATTTAAATTTTTGCAGTGTAGCGCATAGACAAATACAAATATTGTAAATCAGTTTGTCATGGTTGCAGCCCCAGTGTACCTGGCAGACAGATATGCACATGTGTTCTGCTGAATAAGGCATGCACGTTAGTGAGACACTGTATAATGATATCGAAACTGGGTAGTATTGACCTAGCACATCCCCACACACACACACACACACACACACACACGCACACACACACACACACACACACACACACACACACACACACACACACACACACATACAATCTTCACCATCCACATATACACCACCATCAGGTATGGAGGGGTTCTTACTTGCCCTGAACAGGGATACAATATCCAGTGGCCTAATCTTAGCATGCACTATGGCTGACCTTGCAACATAACTGTACAATGATACCACTATCATTTCCCACAGCATTGAAGTCACCTCTCCCTGGTACACTGTTTCCGAATGTCTTGTCTGCTTTACCCTGTTAGGATACACATTCCATTATGTGAGGGGATGCAGTAGCATTTCTGACTCCAATGCAGTTAACTTTTTTTCATAAGTTGAAATTCCTTCACTGAATCAAAGCTTTTATATGCATAGCTGCCCTTGGTAGATGCTAAAGGTTTCAGTGATGTTAGCCTGGCTCTGTCTGTCAGCTGCAAACCTCTGTGCAACTATGCTGTCAACATTTGCACCCTGTGCCATACTGCAGGCAGCAATCTGTGTGGTATCACTGCCAGACATCATGTAACATTGTGCTGACATTGTATGTGGAGACAGCTGTGCAAGAGCAGGTGTGGAGGTCTGTGTGCAGATGATATAGCATATTACAGTGAGCAACCCACTGGCAGGACAGCAGTCTGACATGCTCATGGGCTCTTCACCCTGGCAAGCTCAGCCCCTTTTCTAGAACAGAACAATAACCTGACATGCCCCTGGGCCCTGTTGCCCCCACATACTATACTGCCACTCATTGTTCCTGATGCTTCAGTGCTCCTTTGAATAGACCATGCAGTACTGCAGTACTGTGCTCCATTATCAGTTGTCTAGTCTGTTGTCAGCATGTCTAGATGGAAATACAATTTCTGAATTCCAGTTTTTGCATTGCTCATTGCAACACTGTCTCCTGCAGCATGACAACCAGTTTTTGTCATGCAAAAATGAGCCCCAGATTGCAAGTATTATGCTAATAAGGTGGTTTAGCAAAATGATCAGTGAACCACTATTCTAATGCAGTGAGTTATCACCCACATTTAGTACTGCTGTGCTTGTCTATTTGCATTTCCATAAGTGGAAGGTCCAGTGTACAGTGCATTCAGGCACTGTAATATGATGTATTACCCACGGTCAGTACTGCCATGCTTGTCCATGCTCATGCCCATGACTAGGAGGTCCTTCATACAGCACACTGAGGCAGGAACACTAGGACTGGGATGTCCTCTGTACAGTCCACTCAGGCACAGACACATTGTAATGTAATGTGTTATCATCCACACTCAGTACTATTAACATTCCCATGACTATGAGGTCCTGTGTACAGTGCACTCAGGCACAGACCCTATGTAGTCTATTGTGTCAACTATCTGCTTAAATGGGTTGGTAGATTGCGAACTTGGGCTACCCAATGCTGAGCCTCACATTGTGCTCTAACATATGGCCAGGTGCATTGGGGTACTATTTATTGCATCATTCTGACCTGTACAGTCAACATGTCCTCTTCAGATACTGGTTTAACAGGATCCCTTATTGTTAAAAAAGGGAAATCTTTTCCCTATTGATGCACAGAGACTGCAGGCAGTTCCTGCTAGGTGCCTCTGATATTCCCATGTATATGATTAAGGTCTGGAACTAGATTGCCAGGGCAATGAAAGAAGCCAGTGAATCACCCCACCCTATGACCCCATCGTGCTGCTTCCTTCAATGTCATGTGCTGTACTCCCCACATCCTCACACCTCTAATAATAAATATACCACCTCTGAGGTTGCACTACAGTGGGTAAAGGATATATACAGAAGTCATACTACTGTGGGGAAGGATATATATACCGAGGTTGCACTACAGCGGGGAAAATATGTATACTGAGGTCACACTACAGTGGGGAAAGGAAATATACTGAAGTCACACTAGAGTGGGGGAAAGGATATACATTGAGGTCATACTACAGTGGGGAAAGGATATATACCGAGGTCACACCACAGTGGGGAAAAGATATATATACCAAGGTCGCACTACAGTGGGGAAAGCATATTTACCCAACACTGGTGTAATATCTATATCTATATCTTTATATATACATAGAGAGAGAGAGATAGATATATATAAATAGATAGAGATATAGATATATAGATAGATAGAGATATAGATATATATAGATATATAGATAGATATAATGTGACTTATTGCTTAAAATAATTACTTTGCAACTGTAGCACTGAAATTTCCTTGTCTTACTATTTATGAATGAAAATATTGTTCATATTTTTGGTGTAGTGCTCTGGATAAAAACACTGGTGAGAAATTATATTAGAGTGATACTGTTAGTACTTTGTATTTCTGAACACTCCTGTAACAGTTTACAAATGGCTCCAGAGATGAATCATTACAGAAGGCTGTTCTACACATCTCAGACCAAAGGATAGGCAATGCTTGTTACAATTGAGTAAGCTGACACGCAACCATTAAGCCTGGTACTTTTAAGTAGAACATATTGCTGAAACATAACATTGATTAATATTTTAGTTTTTCTATGTATGGTTTAGTGGGTAATTGAATGTTATGGATTCCATCTATTTGCCAGCATTTAATGAAGAAGTAGTATTTCAAGCCAAAGTATCCAATAATGTGACAACATGATGGGTAAGAAGTAGGGCAAGTGCCTGTGTTCTAGGACATCAAGGCCTTCCCTTTTAAAAAGGAAAATAATTCATGCATGAAATGCCATGCTTTCATCGCTCAGTCAGTACTTATAAAAAAACAGGTCTTGGAATATAATGCTCAGAAAGTCATAAATGAACCATTTCCACAGGAAGTCCACCTCTCTCATTCATGTTCCATACTGCAAAGATCATCAGTGGAATAGTTAAGGTGGTCTTGCAGAAAGACAATAACCTATGGAATCTGCAAAGAAATTATTACTAATATTTTCTCTCTCATATATGATATATTTGTTGGCATGTCTTTTGCTTTGCATTATAAACTTAACACCTTGGTGGACTATCTTCTATCATAAACAGCACATTGACATTTATAAGATACGTCTCACTGTTAAGTTGTATAGCTGCATATGGTCAAGGCCACTGATAAAAATGGGTCCTATAATCAAGCCCATTTACTCATCTAATGTGTAAATAAATAAATAAATAAATAAAGCATCTAAGTTTACTGCTTATGACTTCCTTAACTGTGATCATTTCCTATCTTCTCATTTGGATTCCTGATATTTCATAAGCACTGCGTTATTTTCCCTTCGTCTTGGTGCTACATACCTGTTTTCATAAGCAGAATGTTTTTCTTTCTTTTTTGCTTGTTATGTATGTTTCACACAAAGGCCTGTTACTTCCATAGTGATAGGTAATATGCTTTTTCCAAAGTTTTTCCACTTTTCCTTCAAGCATGCTCGCTATATTGCTGGAAATTTCCCAAGGTACATCCCCCTCTACTGTATGAGATAGTAAGCCATTTTCAGCCTGCCTTGATAATGCTTTGCCTAATCTCAGTATGCTCCAGTTTCAACAATAGGCTGATTAATCTAATAATGCGAACTCATGTATCTCCTTATGAATTGTTCCATTGTTGTTTAATTAGTTATATTTGTGCTGTAAAACATTCAAACAATGCTTTTCACTATAAATTCTGTCTTTATGTACTTTTTCTTCTAGGTTATATAAATACCCCTGTCAAAAATTATTAGTACGGGTAAAATAGCTTTCAGAAAAGGATAATTTTGTCCAGAATGATTGAAGTGATAATAGCAACAATTGATTTGTTATGTTTGAGTATGTACTTTATTTCTGTCCTTTCATTTCCTTTTGTGGATATTCTTGGCTTTTGTTAAATTCCCTCATAAAATCAAGGCCTTCTCAGGCCTCCCAGAAAATGGGCAAATGTGTTCAGTAGGATATTAGCTGATAAATAGAGGAAAATAATATTTTGGTAATAAGAAAAGGATGGCTACTTACGACATGTACACAAATGGAGGTAATTATAATTCCTGTAAAGCAATTTATAAAGTACTTGTTTTTTCCTCCTGAATAAAAAGGGGAAATAAAGACATCCAAAACTAAAAGTACATCTTCTTAAAATGGTGATTTAAGTTATTAGAATTAATAAATGTATCAAACTTGAAACATTTTCTGCCACATCTCATAACACAGCCAAATCAACTACAAATTATTTTCAAAATATGATCTAATATGTGTAAGAACTGTTGACAGAAAACATAAACTTTGTTTTCTATCAAGCCACAAAACAGTTGACCTATGAAGGATCTTTCACAGTTCCCATGGTTACTGCATGTTTTTGCAGATGTAAGACATTTTGTTGACATGAGATTGACTGACACACTAGGAAAATTAATCTACCTACAGTGGTCATCTTACAAGAAGACCACTTTCAAAACTCAGTGCAGAACAGCATTTTCTATGGAGGCAGAACTGTTTCATGTTTGTTTAAATTATATAATAATTTCCAAGTTTATTGAATGTCAGAGAAAAACTTCTGCTGCAGCAATCTTGTGGTAGTGGGATGCACACATACACATGTGCATGCACACACACACACACACACACACACACACACACACACACACACACACACACACACACACAGACACACACACACACACACACACACACACACACACACACACACACACACACACACAATGGACCAGGTTTAGAAACAAATTACAATTTGCACCATGTGCATCAAACTATACCATGTGCATAAACACTTACTGATGGCTCCCACAAAATATGATGCCTGAATCCAGGATCAGCAGAAAATACCATATGCAAATCAAGTAAGGCAGCATGCAAATACAACAAGTGGTATGGCACATAATTTAGTAACATGATGGTGTTAGGTAAAGCTAATACAAGGCCCAGATGAAATTTGAGGAGCATACTGGAAAGTATACTGAAAGAAGGAAGGATGCTAGCATTTGGAGCAAGAAATATAATGCAGGAATAAAGACTACTGCACAATGCATGGAGTAACCCTTGGGAGTAGTTTATCCAAGGCACTAGAGCCCCCATCAATGACTGTGACACACTACACTAGATGCTTGACAGCATTTGTGATCACTTTCAATTTGATTGAGATCTGTTGCTGGCTGTTCGCAACATCTATACACCAGACATGAGACCACACAAACTGTGGGTTCATAGGTTCATAGGTTCATAGGTTCATACTAGGCTATCTGCCCTAGGGCATTTATAAGCCTAGCCAGAGTGTGTGTGGCTTTCACCACCCCTTAGGATGAGAATACTATACCCATTAGTTTGCTGTGCCTCTGTCCAGCAGTGACACAGAGATGATTCCCGGGGTAAACCTACGATCTCCCATCCACTTGTCAAGATTTCTCTTGAACAGAGTCAGTGAGGGGCTCTGCCTCACATGGACTGGGATTCTGTTCCATAGTGTAGGGAGTCTCTGGGTGATGAATCTGTCCCTCCAGCACGTCCTATTTATATCCGTGTTGAGGTTTAAGTCTCTTGCTCTCGTGGCTCTGGTGGATTTGGATTTTTGAGGTGGAGCATGTCCATTAATTCCGGGTTGGACATGGCCTTGTATGTCAGGCACAGATCACCTCTGAGCAGACGGTATGCGACTGAATAGAGCTGGAGTTTCTTCAGTCGGGCATCGATGACATATGTTTGAGCCCCTTTATCCTTTTGGTGAGGAACTTTTGGGGTCTTTCCAACTGCTGCAGGTGTCGGGTAAGGTACATTCGAATGGGGCATTGTACTCAATCATTGGTCTGATAAGTGAAGAGTACAGGGGTACAATGACCTCTCCTGATCTGGATGTGAATCCCTTCATGATCAGGTGGGCAATGTAGAAGGTCTTCCTAACCACTTTGGCAATGTGAGTGTCAAAAGAGAGGGTACTGTCAACTTGGGTCCCCAGGTCCCTGATAACTTCTTCCGTGTTTAATGGATTACCACCTATGTGGTAATTAGGGGTTACCTTGTTTTTCCCAAAGGGTATGACTATACATTTTTTGGCATTTAGCTTAAGGCCATGGCTCTGGCACCAGTTATCCATTTCTATGAGACCTCTCTGGAGGATGTCTGTGTCTGATGGAGTGTCAATTATGGTGCCCAGTTTGCAGTCATCTGCAAATTTTGTCAGCCACAATCCCCCTATGTTTGCCTGCACTTCAGAAAAATAAATGCCGAACAAGAGGGGGCCCAGGACTGAGCCCTGTGGGACACCGCTTGTGACCAGCTTAGAGTCTGACATGGCACCAGCAACTCTAACCCTGTGTGTTCTGTCCTTGAGCCAGTTTGCAACCCATCTTGTGACATATGGGTTTACATCTAAGCTGGTGAGCTTTTCTATGATGCCCGAGTGGGGTATTGTGTCGAACGCTTTTGCTAGGTCAAGGTAGGCTGCGTGAACTGCCTTACCTTCATCAATGGCCTTAGTGACTGTTTCGAAAAAGTCGACCAAGTTCAAGAGGCAGGATCTGCCCTTGACAAAGCCAAATTGGGTAGGATCCAGTGTCTGTAGGTCCCCAATGTCTTTATGTATGAGTTCCATTATGATCCTCTCCATAGCTTTGCAGACAAGGCTCGTCAAGCTTATGGGGCGGTAATTTCCAGGGTCCGTAGAGGCACTGCCTTTGTGGAGTGGGACCACAGTTGCCGTATGCCATTCTTTGGGTACGTATCCTGTAGTAAGGCTAAGATTAAACAGCAGCCTTATGTGTGGGTTTAGTTCCTCACTGAGTTTGTGTAGCACACAGCCAGGGACACCGTCCGGTCCCATTGATGCTGTGTTTTTTGCTTTAGAGAGAGCAGATCTCACCTGGGCATCTGAGATGTTTGGGAGGCTAGACTCTGGTGGGATAGATATTTCTCCTTTTGGGGGGGGAGGAGAAATTTGCACTGAACCTCTCTGCCAGTATGTTGGCAATGTCTGTGGGTTCAGTGATGTTTTTATCATTTTGGACTAATTCTGAGCATATCTGGGAGTTTCCACCCAGGTTTCTAACATAGCTAAAGAAGGCCTTATGATTGTCTTTTGTGTCATTAGCAATTTTTCTCTCAAAGTTGGCCTTGGATGATTTTATGAGTGATCGTAGTTTTTTGCTAGTATTGATCAGAGATGCCTTCCCTTTTAGGGATTTTGCTCTGTCATGTAGTAGCTTTCTCCTCTTGTTGTAGAGTTTGTTTATGGCTGGGGTCCACCAGACTGGGCACCTGCCTTTGGTGGAAAGGGTCTTGATTTTATTAGGGATTGCTTGATCCATACATTCCTGGAGGTGCTCGTAGAAGGCATTTGTAAGGGTTTCAGCAGCGTGGGTTGTGGTTTCCACTGGCTCGGGGCCTTGAAGGATACCACTCCAGTCTTAAGAAGTGTGAAGTTTGCTTTTGAGAAGTTTTTCACTGTGGTCTTTTTGCTGGGGTGGGGCGGATGTGGATCTCCAATGAGATTAATTTATGGTCTGATCTCACCAATGAGGGATATACTTCGGTGTGGAGCATTTTGTCCCCATGTTTGTGATGATCAGGTCTAGTATATTTTCTCCTCTTGTGGGAATGGTGACTAGTTGTTCCATAGCATTTGAGTTTATGAACTCCAGGAACCTTTGGGCTAGGGTGTTGGGGCTTGAGTAATGTTCCCAGTCTATGTTTGGGTAGTTGAAGTCACCCAATATGATGGTGTTTGGAGAGACATTCATACTCTCCAGTGTCTTCAGGAAGGCTGTGTGGGTTTCCTGAGTTTGAGAAGGTGGTCTGTAGCATGCTGCAAACTGTAGGGCAGTTTTACCTATGGTTAATTGCACCTGGATGGTCTCCGATGCTTCGTGCGTTGCCACTAACCTGGAGGTGTGGGTATCCTTTATGAATATGGATACTCCCCCTCCTTTTGTGGTTCGGTCCGGATTTTGGGGCCGGAATGCATGATATGAGGTATAACCTGATAGTGCTGGGGTGCTCTCAGGAGCCTTGAACCAGGTTTCAGTCACAGCAAAGACATCGATGTTCTCCATACTGAGGAGGGCTTTGAGGGTGTGCATCTTGAGGTTTAGACTTCTGGCATTGAGCAGTATTACCCTTAGTTTTTCTCCATTTTTGTTTTCTAGGGCGGTAGGTTTATCATTTGAGCCTTGCCTAAAAAAGGCACTATGGGGTGGCAAGAGCCTTTGCCAATATCCGGAAGCCCAGGGGTGACAGGTGCAAGCCGTCCCTTGCGAAGCAGGATGGCTTGTCAAGCATGTCATCCCAGGCAGATAGACATTGGATCCCCTTAGAATGACACCAGTAATTAAGCCAATTATTAAAGCTGATCATTTTGTCTCTGTATTGTGGCATCATTCTTGGTGAGGGTAGGATACTGCTCAGGGTCAGGGTCATACCAGCCTGGGCTACATAATCTGAGAGCTCCTCTATGTCTCTTTTCATGTAGTCCAGGGAGGTACGTCTCAGGTCGTTCACACCGGCATGGACAATGACTGAGTCATACTTGTACTTGCTGTGGAGTGACCTGAGTGCTTGTGTTATGTGGCGGATTCTAGCGCCTGACAGGCAGCTTACTGAGATCTTTTCCTTGTTCAGTCTGGTGAGTGGGACGTCAGTGTGTCTGACTATGGAGTCACCTATAACAAGTGTGTCTGGCATTGTGTTTGGCCTTAAGGGCTGTGACTGTTTAGCACACTGACTTTGAGAACTATGTGTTGCATGTCTTATGTCTTGAGGTGGCAGTTGCTTGGGTGTCTGCTTTGGAGGCCTCTGTAGTTTTGGTAGGTTTTTGATCAGTGCCTCCGAGTATGTCTTTGTGTGTTTATGTGTTTGTTTTGCAGTTGTGATAGTTCTATGTGAAACTGGGTTTGTGGTGTGCGTGGTTTCCTTCTCCTCCTGTCTGGTCTTGCCAGTCCTGAGTTGAGAGAGCTCAGCCTCCAGTTTGCCTATATAGTTGCATCTCTTACATGTATTTGTGTTTTGTGGGAGAAGGAGTGGGTTGTCTGTGTACATGAGGCATCACAGACTCTGTAGATGAGGGGGGGTGAGGGGGGGGACTTCATACCCTACTGCAAAACATGTACGTATATCTCTGGCTATACCTTCCTCAGGAATTTTCCTTAGGCATATGACAGACACAATCCGTGTTTCCCAGGTTGTTGTACCAGGATACGGCATAATTTTAAAGATGTAATAATGCAGTTTTCTTTTGTAGTGAAAGACCAAGAGGCTGGTATGGAAAGATTACTGAGCATTATCCAACTCATTATCAGTGATATAAGAGATGACACATATTACAAAAACGTTTTGTCAGATACAGCTGCACAGAGATATTTGTGTGTGTGATTGTGTGTGTGTGTGTGTGTGTGTGTGTGTGTGTGTGTGTGTGTGTGTGTGTGTGTGTGTGTGTGTGTGTGTGTGTGTGTGTGTCTGTCTGCATGTGTAAACTGAGAAGGGCTGGCACTTCATCACTTGTTATGTGGTTGACATTGGTGAGGGTATAATCTTAAATATATGGATGCAATATTCAGGTAGCATGTGTATAGCAGACATTTGTTTTATAACCTCTTCCCCCATCCACAGCAACTGCTTCACTTCCAGCTATTCCTCAAGTTCCCTCATCTACAGAGTCTGTGATTCCTTGGTTGCTCCTTTCTGGACAATTCTGGATGTGACCTGTCATTAAGTAGGCCCTAGAAATCTCTAGGAGTTTCCTTTGCAATGTAGATTGTCTGAAACCTAGGGAGCAAGGAATCCATTTACAAAGTTGTAGACAGAACGTTGAGCCGTGATTCACTAGGAAGTCAGTTAAGAACCATAGCTGAGGGAATGGTATGTGACATCAGAGTATGTGTTAAGTATATCGGTCCAGCAAGCAGTGGACATCATTGCCGTCCCCTTAAAAAAATGATATTCACAAATAGACAGGTTTGGATCCACTACAGGCCAGTGAAATGGCTGTTGTAAATGTGTTCTCCATTTATGATGGCAGTGCGTGTGACATATAAGCAGAAGATAAAGCCTTTTAAATATGCATGCTCTATCATAAACCAATGCTTACCAAGTGTATATCCCTATGATGCTACCATGGCAAAAGGTCTCAGTTACTTTCCAGCATATGTTGTTAAATTTTGTACTGCAATGAAACACTGTGCAAAAAATAAAAAAATAAAAAAATAAAGAATACTTCAAACACTCAAAGGAAGATTAGTCTTGACTGTTCCCAAGATTGCTTCCTACAATAGAATCGCCATAAGGTGAACAGATTAAGTAGCTGACCTATGGGCTGTGAAGATTCAGCTTCTTTCATCTACACTAAATTGTACTGTAACATCTTGACTTATTTCTTATTGCAAGTATAGGAGAAGACAGGCTTAATACATGTTTACATTCTGGCTATCAACCTTGTCTATTCATAAATCCAGGCAGATCAAATTACAGCAAGCTATTATTGAAAGTCAGGCAGATGAGTTACAACTGGATAGAGGTTGAATGAACAGGTATCAGATAATTGGTGTTTATTATCTCGATCTAGGAATTATGTATGGTCGATAGTGACAGATGAGCAATGACTTTGAAGTTATTTTGATAAATTAAAACTTTTATTCAGTGATTTTAATAGACCATCTCTGATTTTTTTTGAATAGTCAAATGACTGTTAACATAGAACATCTATAAATATATTTGCATATATAACTTGTATGTATATATGTACATCTAAGTGCTTCCAAAACACAGATAAAGATAATAATATAAGCAGGTGTGGAACAAGTGCAAAAACTTTTTCATTAACAACAAATGTGAGTGCTTCCATCTATATCCTGAACTTTTTAATATAGTTTTAATTTACTAATTTACTTAAAACACAGAACTGCAAATCTAGGTGCTACTTTCTAAATATAAAGTTTCTCAGAACACTGAGACTTAAAACAAGAACAGGGCCATTCATATTACCATAGCTGAATGCTAGTGTATTTAATTAAAAAACAACTTGTCATTTTATATTATGGCCAAAAGTCAGTTTTGTAAGGTATTATCATTAACTGCTGACAAAAAAAAAAAGAAACTAGCATGTATAAACATAATTTCAACTAGCCGAGACTATCTTTTACAGAGTGGCAAAAGACATATAAGAAAGCTAAACAGTGGTGGCAAATGGAGTATTATCTAAAGAATATATATATATATTAACGGCCTTAAACCAGACAGAGACGTAAATCAGTATTCTACCTGTGAGGTGAGTATGTGACAGGGAGGAGCTGAAAACTAACAAACAGGACAGAAAGTCTAAATAATGCTAGTTTCAATCACCACATAGGTTTATCTTCAAAACTCAGTAACTGCTGTATACATCCTCAGGGGAAAGAACCACCAAGAAAAAAATAATAATCATCATCAGGGAATTGGGAAAGGGGAACAAATATGGCAGTGTTAAGGATGAATTGCAATTCAGTGTATTTAACCTTTTATTTGGAAATGACAAAGTCATGTTGTTTGCAAATTAATCAGAAAATGAAAGAAAGCTAGAATACCGATGGGGTTCAGAGAGTCTTAAATGACCAGCTGAACCTTAAGTATGTGGAATGGAAGTGTAAAGGGCATACATTAAGTTGTAAAGCTTTCATTCCTAAACTGAGGTTTCCTTAGCAATATAATTAAAACTTCATATCTATTAAGCCTAAAAGCATGCAAGCTTAAGACTTAAAGATCTTTAAACAGTATGCAGGAATATGTAGATCAACTTAAAATAAGTACCATTCAATTTTTTTTTCAATAACTAACAGAAATAGAACAGGTTAGAATGAGAGCTATAAGTCAATGTACCTGGAAAATAAAGCAAAACAAAAATGTTGTCATAAAATCCATATTTGAATTAAATCCTCTGTGAGGAGAAACATGCAAGAATTTATAACCATACACAAAACAGAATATAAAATGGGTATGTGAAACCAAAATTATAGATCCTGAACTTTAAGCCCATGAAAGGTGTCAAAAACATATTCCATACATTTCTTGGTGATTTAGTTTCCTTATTTTTTGTAGGCACTAGATAGAAATTTGGTTGTGGGGATTGTGGGTATTTAAGCTGATTTATCACTTCAGATCCTTAGTCTTCAGAATGACATTAATGTCCCCTCAGATAATCTTTTGGAAGATCCTCTACAGGACATGAAATATATAATCATCTGGGTAACCTGTAGTTTGATTGTATCTAAACAAAGTAATGTCCACATGGCAGTTCCTAACTACAAATAATTACAGGTAAGTTCTCTATGGGAGTTTTGAAATAGTCCTAGCCATATAGAAATTGCTAGAAGTGTTAAAGGAAGGTACATAAGCCATAATAATGGAGTAGCAAACACCAGTACGGATAGATTTATATGTATTATTGCTGAAAGTGCACAACTAGAAATTATTATTGCTCAGCCAGTTTTACAAATTGCAGGAACCACATAAGAAAGTACTAGGGTTTAGGGTTTTGGGCATGAAACTTGGAGTTATTATCTTCTATGAAACATCTGTGTTGTTGCCAAAGAAAGGACAGAAGTTGATGTTTTAAAGAAAATGTGAAGAAGCTGTGTGTCAATGTATGCTACACTTAAAACACTCTGCTGTATGTATGTTGCTGTGTGTCAATGTATGCTACACTTAAAACACTCTGCTGTATGCATGTTGCTGTGTGTCAATGTATGCTACACTTACGCCACTCTGCTGTATGTATGTTGCTGTGTGTCAATGTATGCTAAACTTAAAACACTCTGCTGTATGTATGTTGCTGTGTGTCAATGTATGCTAAACTTAAAACAC
This sequence comes from Protopterus annectens, assembly GCF_019279795.1. Classification (NCBI taxonomy): domain Eukaryota; kingdom Metazoa; phylum Chordata; order Ceratodontiformes; family Protopteridae; genus Protopterus; species Protopterus annectens. Next base: position 328,245,319 of record NC_056746.1, read on the forward strand.
TCTGCTGTATGCATGTTGCTGTGTGTCAATGTATGCTACACTTACACCACTCTGCTGCATGTATGTTGCTGTATGCCAATATATGCTACACTTAAAACACTCTGCTGTATGCATGTTGCTGTGTGTCAATGTATGCTACACTTACACCACCCTGCTGTATGTATGTTGCTGTGTGTCACTGTATGCTACACTTAAAACACTCTGCTGTATGTATGTTGCTGTGTGTCAATATATGCTACACTTAGACCACTCTGCTGCATGTATGTTGCTGTGTGCCAATCTATGCTACACTTAAAACACTCTGCTGTATGTATGTTGCTGTGTGTCAATGTATGCTACACTTACACCACTCTGCTGTATGTATGTTGCTGTGTGTCAATGTATGCTACACTTAAAACACTCTGCTGTAATGTACGTTATGCAAATGAACACTGCATGTATTCGATGTATGTGAAACTATTGCAATGCAATGTTATTTTATATACTGACTGGCATGGTTTAAGTTAAAAAAATGAGAAGTACCTATAGCAAGTGAAAATGAATCTTTTACAGTGTGATACTGCCCATACTGATATTGTGGTGGTTAGTATCAGTTGTATAGTCTCACTTTTCCTTTATCTACTTGGTCATTATTAGATGTAAAGTAAGACTTTTGCATTAGCTTTACTCTTATACAAATGGTGTTTGTTCCTTTTCTGGGTCTCTTATGACCAGCCTTTCTACCTCTTTTATTTGGCTCCCTCCATTTATCCTACTTTCCACCTAACCATTCTGATATTTTCCTCTCCTAACTTGTTCTTCCTCTGTCTTTCTCTATACCTGCCTAAGTCCATTAAACAAATAGCTGTACCAATTCTACCTCTCACCCTCTTACTCTTCTTTGCCCTAGGTCTGTGCCTGTTGTTTCACCAAAGTGCACTAAATATACAGGCTCCATGGCTGAATTTGCTGCTAACCCCATGACTTCTACCATCAGTAGTACTCCCGTGTCTGAACTACCTGCCCTGAACTCAGCTAATGTATGTGCGACGTTAACCATCCACCTATTGCTGTATATCTGTAACCCTAGTTCAGCCACACATCACCGAGACTCTGTACTAACTCCCATCTCCACCCCCACTGCTAATTTCCTTTTTCTGCCCCAGCAGTGACTGTCTCACAGTGTATATAGCCAAAAGAATCCTGTGGTTCTGTTTCTCCCTTTTCTGACTATCATAAGACCATTACTCCTTAGCTAGTGTGTCTAGGCTGCCTATCTCAGCCCATCTTACTGCCTGACTAACACAAGCTTGGCAGATATCACTCTATTAGAAATAATTCACATAAAGTGTCCACTCTTTGTTGTTTTATCTGTTATATGACTAGAGCATACTGATAGTTTCTGCAGTTACTCACACAGTTGTAACTGTAGCTAAGAAACTAGTAAAATCAGATAAAATCATCTACCATAATACCCAGAAAAAACACCGCAATAACCATCAAAAATTCTGGACTGCAGTTAATAATATACTTCTACCAAGTAAATCAGCTACTCACACTCCAACATCAATATGACAACTCTGATAATATAGCAACCTAGTTCAATAAATATTTTATAGATACTATCCAAACACTAGCTAATTGTCAGACTATCTCCAACAAGCCTACCCCCCCCTCTACAGCCCAACACAGCACCAACTCCCAAAATAGCAACAACCACTTTACATTCCACCCAGTGTCTGTTGATAGCATAAAAATCTACTAAAAAACCTGAAACTAAACACACTAGCTGAAAACAACCTTCCAGCAGACTTTCTGCAAATTGCACCAGAAGCAATAGCATACCTGAAAGAATAATAGCATACACTGTATTTTTAAAACTGTTGCTAGCGTGATTATTAGCTGGTATAAAAAGCTGGGTATCTTTCCATTAAACCCCTACCATGTGAGTTTGCTGCCAGATCGGCATGTCTTGCCTTCATTTTTATATAGATGTGCATATTGAACAGAGTACATGCCCACCAGTATTATATTTATGTATACTTTGTCTGACCTGATAGTGTCTTTTTTTTATGCAGGAGGGGATGAAAGATGTGTGTGATTATTAACCTAATGACAATACCATGGGTCTATAAATAAGTTTGGGGGAAAACGTTTATTATTGCATTCATAGTAGTTGGCAGTGGTATCTCTGCATGGCTTTTTGGAGATTTTTGAATGTGTTCTTGATGGAGGGTTATTGGGATATCATTAAGAAACTGCTGAGTACAGAATGTCTCTGGCGGATTACTACAGTAAATTCCACTATGAGCTGCTAAAGCATTTCATTCTGTACTTCTGGATTTGATTCTCTCTTGTCTCAATTTGCTTAAAGTGACCAAGTTTCTTACTAAGATTGTGTCATCTTCAGAGCAACCCAACAAGCCCGTTCCTGGTGATTTAAAGCTTTGTACCTTTTAAACAAACTAGTCTGACTTTGCTAAATTCAGGGTCAATCTTCAGCATGAAACTTTTGGACAGTGTCAGGGTAAGATCCCGAGGTGCAAGTGAAGAAGGAATGTCTTTGATTTGGCAGAATACAGCTTTTTTCTGAAGCTGTCACTGAAGGGGCTGACGCATAGTTGTGAGTCGGTATAAGCAAGATGTGTCAGAACTGCATGAACTGTAAACTGTAAAAATAGGTTTTTGTAAACACTACATAAAAAGGATCTGCACAGCTTGCTGAACAATAAAGCAAGACACACCGATCTGGTAATGAAACCGTGTGGTAGGGGTTTAACGGAAAAGTACCAAAAGCTGCAAGAATTATATGAAATATAAAGGGTTAATTTAGGAATAGTATAAAATGTTGAAAAGAAGTAGTAAGTGTGCTGGCATAGCTTAATTAAATATTGGCATCCATGCAAAGGAGTATGTTATTGAGAAACAAAGTCTGTAAAAAATAACTGTGCAGATGGCAGCTGGAAGGACATCAACAAAGTAAAGAGATGTAACATCAAGCAATATAAAGTTAGAACATCAAGTTTCAGATAGTGCTGGAGCCACCAAGTTTCAGATAATGCAAGTCTGAGTTTCCATAGATCATCAAACTACAAAGAACCAAGGAAAAGGGAACAAAGAAGTAACTGTTATACATCAGACTCTGAGGAAAAAATATCAGACTTTTTGGATATAAATATGAGTGTGCATAAACAAGCTTTGGGAATTTGCCCTAGAGAGCTGACAGCATCTGCGTTGTATGCTTGTAGATCCAAAAGGAGAATGTAACAGTAAAGCATATTAACTGAAGCAGTGTCTCTGTGTATTTATTGTACTCAGTACAATACAGTAATAAGACTAGCTGATTACAATAAATAGATAAATACTGTGGTATGCATTGTGTATTATGCTGGATGTACTGTATTTGTATAACTTGATGTTGGAGCTTTTCTCCCCAGGCCTCCGCTGAAAATGGACCTGGTCCAGTCGGAATTTCCCGGTTAACAAATGTAAAATAAATAAATAAATAAAATGCATGCATGTAAATGCAAGTAACAGCAAGAAACCAACAGAAGACGTCCTATAATTCTTCAATGGCAAGCCACAGTTGACAGACCGAATGGTTTCTTATTGTGACAACTACAGCTTCTTTTTCATTTTATTCAGTTAGTATGTCCAGTTCTAGTGCAAATGTTTGCCTCCTTCTTATGTACAGTATCCAGTAGCAGAACAGTGCATCTCTGTAGATTCCACAAGTCCTGAATCTGCCAGCTGTGTTTGACTACCTTTTGGGAGAATCAACAAGAGACTTTCTACGTTTTCTCAACAGAAGATTTGGCCACCTTCCACACAGAAACTGGTAATTCTTTTTTTGTTTCTCATTCTACAGCATGGATGCCATAAACAAAAAAAACTGTAAAATGTAACACTACCTTTCAGATAGACAGTAATAATAGTTCAGCACATGTATCATCAGGATTTAAAGAATGGTATAAAATAACTGTAGCACATGTAGTACTTTACAAGGTAATGTTGATGTCAATGCTTTATGTAACTGGTATCTTAAACAGCAACATTATTTGTATGACAGTAAACATTTATTGTGCAAGTTATATGAAACTGCTTTCTGTGTGCAATGTCATAAAAGTAATAGTAAACAACCAAATACATTATGTCCTGTCACCACATGTGAAATGTTAATTTCAGAGTTCCAATATCAGTCAAGTCAGTTATTTACAGAATTTTCTGTACATCTTGCTAGACAAAAGTGGCATAAAAGCACTGCACATTACAAAACAGATAAGAACAGAGACGAGGTTCATGATGAACTGATAAAAAGATTTAATAAACTTCTAAGACACAGTCAGAGTGAGTTCAAAAAGTTCAGATAACATATGCAAACACTTTTTCAAAAGTGCATAAGAGCTTTAAAGTCAGCACAACAGAATACTGACAAATGTAATCTGGTTAGTAAAGAGTTAAAGCAACAGCAGTTAACTGCGCTAATAAGAAATAATTTACGACATGCTATTCTACATTTAGAAAATGGTTAAGTGTACACAGCACAAACTTTCATTCAGTTAAAGCAAGGCACTTAAATAGTAATTTTAAAACTATTTCAAATGACAAAACAGTTCTAGGGTATAAAGATCAAATGAGAGTAGTTAAATGCAGTAATGACATGACGTCATAAGACTAACATGCATGTATTTTCTATTCATCTAGAGTGCAGCAAAAGGCAAATGAAAGCAAATGTAAATCATGTAAATATAATTGTATGATAGCATAAAAAATAGCACAGACTCCAGCAAAAACAGCATTCAAAAGCAATATTATGCATAATTAGGCAAGTTAATGTTTAATATCAAGTTAAAAGTATATTAACGAATGACTGAAGGTATGAGTAAGTGCTGAAGGAGTTATGGGTTAAGCATCTAGAATGCACAGAAAGAAAAAAAGTAAGTAATGTGAGCTCAAATCTTTCCAGGCTGGAATGGGTAGTTACAAGAAATGTTGCATAAGATAAAATGTTACTGGTACTGAAATTTATATGGTTAAGGAAATAAGACTGGTCACCAGGCCAAATGGCTTATGTTTTTCTAAAACATTATTAAGTATTCACGTGCAGCATTAAGCAAAAAGAACAAAAGTTTGCAAGTAAATACTATGAGTACAATCAGTACATGAGCTATGGTATGCAGTTAAAATACATTATGCAGGTCCCTTTACAAAAAGGGAGGGTACAGATACCTATAAGTAACAGTAACCATCTTTTCAAAATGGGTAAAAGTGATTCCTATTACAACTTTGACAGTATGGGCAACAAGAAAACCTTTATAAAAATATTTTCTGTTTTTCGAAATGGTCAAAAAAATGAACAAATGTGTAAGTCCAAAGTGTCACAGTCTAGGTAACAGCCAAAAGGCAAGCATACATTTAATTCTCACAGCATAAAAGCAAATAAACAATACTGCGATAAAATGATGTATACTACAGGGGGAAGGGCATGCTTTCAATTTTACACTAACTGTGTAAACAGTACTGAATAAGGAACTCAAATAAAGGTGCAAAGTGATAATACCAAAAATACATTTTAATGTTTCAAGTAGTGTAATTAGCAGGCTTCAGTTTAATGTTAAGTTTGTAAACTTGACTGAGTATACAAATGCAAAAACAATCTGTACAAGCAAGTGTATTCTGTACAGTATATAGTAAATGGTTTATCTACGTAAATAGAGTAACAAGTCAAAGCTTGACATCTGTGATGTGTTTTTATTCAAAAAGAAACAAGACTGCAATGCCTTTGCAATAAAATCCTCAAGCATTCTCAATAAATTGCTGTATAGAACATCATTGTATAGCTTCATATTCAGATTCATCCAGTTCTAATAGTAATGGTTGTCATCATTGTGTTGACAATATTAAACTGTGTTAACTTGCTGTATTAAAAGAAAATTAAAGGTTTTGTTTCCCAATGTGTTTCTAGATAATAGCAATATAACTTGACTAAAAAGTACATACTAATATAGACAGTTTTCTATTTAAAATAAAACAAAGGGAATGTATGCAGTGTTAGATGTGCTTAAAAATGTATAAATGCATGTGCACATCTATTTGCTAGTTAGATGCATATACACATCTGTTGCTATAATATATGTAGAAATAATATAGTTAATTAAATGCATGTATTTCTGTTTGCTAGCATAAATATATTCTGGTACAGCTTGAGACAAGCTGAATGTTTAGTGTCTGGAACATACTTCAAGGACTATAGATAAAAATGCAGGTACGAGACAAGGCGCTCACCATTCCACACAGACTTCTGTATTTCATTTGCATCATTCTGAACATAAAAACAGAGGGAATTACAATATTTCACGAATAAAACTTAGTTAGAAAATGCTATACAAAACAGAACACAAGACAATTTCAGTTGTAAAAGGCATACAGTATGTACCTTTGGGAGGATAACATTTAACACAAATATAACAGCATGGTTAGCTAAACAAGGTCAGGCATACATAAAAGTTGAGAAACAATCAGACTGACGTAAACATTTCAGTAAACAGCTCTATCTCTATTAGATGCTGTACATTACCTCAAAAATGTAACAGTTGTGACAAGGAAAGACATCATACAAAAAATGTCACAGTGTGTAGACAATAACACAAAAATAAGAATAAACTCAACAGGTGCAAAAAAGGTATGATGTCTATCAATACTCTGTTTATTTGTATAAACAACATGGTAATACAAAAAAGGACCATGGGTTAAAATACTTACCATTTGGGGTAACAGGCCAGTACTTCATACAGATCAAATGGTAAAAATATCATCCACTTGTACTATGATAGGACAACAATACCAAAAAAAAAATATTGCACTTCAATATTACATTTCCAAGTTTTAAAGATACCAACTGCAGATTTAAAAGAGCTTGGTATAAAACTAGTAAAACAAGATATCTCACAGATTGTACATTTACAAGCACAAGGGAATCTTACTATTTAGTAAGGCATTACAAGTATCTTTGATAGACAGATTACAATTTAGTACTAATGTATCTAAATTTGTAAATTGAACAAAATATTGTGTAAATGGACAATATTGCCTTCAAATTTCAAAATGTTTGTTAAAGTGGCAAAATAACCCAGTGTTAATAGTAAAAGACAAAAACAGAAGCAGACACTGTCCATAATTGGTGGGACATATTCAAAGGATGGTCATCATCTGGGACCAAATTGCTGAATTAGTTAATACATCTTATGTTAGTATTTTTAGGGGTCATAATAATAATGACAGCTTGGAATTGTTTTATATGCTGCAGGTTACAAAGAGTTGCAATAACTCAAAAGTTTTGATTGTAAATATGAGCAAAGTGGTAAATGCTGTAAATATTTCTGCTAATGAAACAAATGCAGTATTTTCTTTAACCAAAGTTTAGTCCATTCCTCCCCAAAAAAATAAAATAAAATAAGGGGGACCTGAAAGAATAATAGTATGCTCTGTCTTTTCAAAACTGTTGCTAGCATGATTATTACCTGGAATAAAAAGCTGCAAGAATTATATGAAATCTAAAGGGTTCATTTAGAAATAGTGTAAAATGCTGAAAAATAAGAAGTAGTAAGTGTGCTGGCATAGCTTAGTTAAAATTTGGCATCCATGTAAAGGAGTATGTTATTGAGAAACAAAGTCTGTAAAAATAACTGCACAGATGGCAGCTGTAAGGACATCAATGAAGTAAAGAGATGTAACATCAAGCAAGATAAAGTTAGAACATCAAGTTTCAGATAGTGCTGGAACACTACATGATAATGCAAGACTGAGTTTCCATGGATCATCAAACTACAAAGAACCAAGGACAAGGGAACAAAGAAAAAACTGTTATACATCAGACTCTGAGAAAAAATATCAGACTTTTTGGTATAAATATGAGTGCGCATAAACAAGCTTTGGGAATTTGCCATAGAGAGCTGACAGTATCTGTGTTGCATGCTTGTAGATCCAAAAGGAGAATGTAACAGTAAAGCGTATTAACTGAAGCAGTGTCTCTGTTTATTTATTGTACCCAGTACAATACAGTAATAAGACTAGTTAATTACAATAAATAGTTAAATACTGTGGTATGCATGCATGTAAATGCAAGTAGCAGCAAGAAACCAACAGAAGACATCATATAATTTTTCAATACCCAGTAGCTATACTCGTAAATAAATCAATATCAGAAAGCCTGGTTCTTGATATTTGGAAAATCTCCCACATTATACCTTTATACAAGGGAGGTAATTCTACTGAACTTACTAATTATCATCCAATTGCCATCCTGCCACCCTTATCTAAAATAATAGAGAGGATTATACATACCCAATTCATGGCCTACCTTTACACACATAAACTATTATCAAACACTCAACAAGGTTTACACCCCTCACAACACTACAACAGCCCTCATGTGCTTCACTAACACAGTGAACCCCTAAAGAAATAACAGGCACTTTGTATCTTCCACATTTTTACACTTATCCATAGCCTTTGACATGGTTAATCACAACAAACTCATCAATGTCCTCTCCACCTTAAACCTTAGTAACTCCTTTATCACATGGTTTCAAAGCTACCTATCAGGATGACAGCAGGCTGTCCAATGGCAACACCACCTTTCCCCTCTTCTTCTGTTACCTTATGGTTCCACAAGGCTCCATCCTTGGACCTCTGCTTTTCTCTGTCTTCACCAACCAGCTCTACACCACCACACTCCATGCCTCAGTGATACAATATGTAGATGACTCTACTCTAATATGCGCAGCCTCCTTCCTACAAGACCTCCACACCATAACCTAAGACTCCTTTCTATCCATGGAATCATGGCTCACTAACTCCCAACTCATTCTAAACCTCAACAAAACAAAGCTCCTTCTCTTCTACCCCACAAGAACCCCCTCATCTTCCCCATCTTTCAATATCCTATCCAAAAATAAAATTGTTATCACCCCAACAACTCACACCAAACTGCTAGGCATAGAAATTGACAACAAGTTGAAATTTGATATTCATATACCTCAAACCATTAAGACGGTCCACAAGAAACTAGGTATTTTATACAGAAACAAACAACTTCTTACAAGAAACACAAAAGTTACTATCGCTCGCGCATACCTCTTATTGACTCTCCTATATGCCTCCCCAATTCTAACCAACCTCTGCATAACTGAACTAACCAAACTTGAATCTTGTTACAATAAAAATGCCAAGTTTGCCACTAAGGCCACACACAGGGCACATCACTGTACATCTCTTAAACAGCTAGATTGACATGAACTTCCTCAACTGCTACACTTTAATCAATTAACCTTTGCCCACAAAATACTGCATCAACCCAGTAAAACCCCTGCTCTCCAAATGCTTATACAACCATATACCAGTTCTAGAGCCCTCTGTTCAAATAACAAACTCCTGCTAGATAACACCAAAGCAAATAACTCATCTGGATAATCACTCTTCTCAAACTACATCCCTAAAATATGAAATAAACTGCCTACCCAAATTATCTCCAGCTGCTCTACAACACAATGTAAAAAAACTCCTAAAATCAAACTTGAAAGACACTTGGCTCTGTTCTTGTACCTGTCCTGGATAGGCCTCTAATACCTGTATCTCAGCCTCTCTTACTAGTTATTCTCTCTGACTGCTATCCTAGAGCAACACCTGTCTTAATTTTTATGTATACTAGTATCTCTTTCTCATCTGATGCATGATGTATATATTCATGTATTATGTGTGATGTAAACGTTTACTTTCAAAGTATTGTATTTATCATCCTGTAACTGTCGTTTATGAACACTTTTTTGCTACCATGCATTCACCTCAACTTCTTCAATGTGTGTATGTTTTTATAACTAGAGCTTTTCTCCCCAGGCCTCCAGTGAAAAAGGACCTGTGTTCAGTCAGACTTTCCCAGTAAACAAATGAAAAATAAATAATAAATAAAATAAAAAAAAATAGACAGGGGGTTCCATTTAAGTTTCAAAATGCCGGACATGATAAAATGGTGCTGCTTGATAATTGTTTGATATAAATTAACTTATTTGTGTAAACTCTGGGTCATTTAGTCATTAGGTTTTGTATTAAACAGAAATGATAAGTATGTAACTCTTCCCAGAGCATGAATATGTGTAGCATGCATGAGGACTGCATGGTAAATAACTTTATACGTTGTTTACTCATTAAATAAATGCCAGACTTGTATTTTGAAGAAAATGAATACATTTCAAAATGAGAGGCTGAATTTTATAAATCTCATATCAATAGGAAGTCTTTCTAACTGCCATACCCAACACATCAATAACTTATTAGTCAGTAAGGACATTTTGACATCAATCAACAGATCTGGGTCATAAAACTAACCTGCCACTGAAGGGGTCATCAGGCCTAAATTCAAGACCCCCACCCCATACTCGGGTACTTTTTTCCATACGGTTGTACGACAGTCTTAGTTTCAGCAAGCCCATTGGTGGTAGAACTGTGCAAATCATGTGGTTACATGCATGGCTACACAAAACAAAGTAAACTATTCCTAGTCTAAAGGATGCAGTAACAGACGGCTAAGTAAAATCATTATAATAGCAAATCTAGTTAGAATACAGAGCACTGTGGAGTACAGCAAGCATGATAAAAAATGCAACAGTTAAATGCTATGCAGAGATTTGTTTGGTCCTGAAACATGCTGAACTGTACTTGGGTGGAGCATCCCCAGACAAGATACAAATAAAATCGTTTTCAATTGTGGAAGTCAGAAAAGAACTAATACCTTTGCACTAAATGCATGTAGTAGCTTATATTTTGTACACTGTGACTAGAATGTTGGCAATATATCCAAGTCAATATCTGGAATATTTCAAAAATTAAGACAACACTTATGATGGCAGCATTTCAGCATAAATATCTGGACAAAACTTGTTTTCTGTGAATGAGTTCATTGAAATTAAGCTTTTCCTTTTGTTCTCTAGGTGAACCAGACTCAAAAGTATATATGTTAAGCTTGATGGTGAAGCGGGGGTACAGCACTTGCCCTTACAAAAATTCTAAATTTGAGAACAGTGTCAATGCCATTACCTTGGGGCTATACAGTTTTCAGTGAAAATTATTATTTATTTTTAAGCGCTTGTCTTGCAATGTCTGTTTATATAGCTACAATACGCCTTCTCTAGCTGCACTGTATATATACTGGGTAAGAAAATAAATGCATTTTCCAGTCAGTGGAACTGATAAATCAAGAACAAATCTCATATTGTGTGTGTGTGTGTGTGTGTGTGTGTGTGTGTGTGTGTGTGTGTGTGTGTGTGTGTGTGTGTGTGTGTGGGCATGTCTTAATGGTCTCATACAAGGGGAGAAGCTGCAATTCCACATGTAAGGAAACTTTTTGAAAGCTACATGAAACAACAGTGGTAATAATGTCAATGTTAAGTAAAAGGGTTGGCTGCCATACTGGTTTGTGTGCATGATGACATTCACATTTAAAAGTGACCCAAAGTGCAGCAAGATTAAGACAGGCAATGGTCTAAGTGTTGCCCAAAATAACTATTTTTTCAGCTTCTCAGAAAGCATACTTTTCATGCAGCATATGCTGCCTCACAGTTTAGACACAGCAGACAGAGAACTATTTTTGCTTGGAATTAACTGCTATACCACTGCGTATTCAAAATGCATTCCTCCCACAACACTGAGTGATTGCTAATCAAGCACGATGATTAATGTAGCTTTACCATTAAGTACTATAGCACTGAAGTATGTTTAAACTTTTTAAAAACTCCATTTAACTTCATTTACCTCTTACATTACTGAGTCATTGTGTTGCAAGCACAACATCATGAAAAGGTAACTCTGATACTGGAATTTCTGATATCTGCATTTATGAACTGTATGATCCCACTTTATTGTGGTCCACATCTTCTTCTTCTTAAGTAAGAAACAGCTGTTGAAAGAGCAGTGGGGAAAGTATATTCTAACAGGGGGTTTAAATCACAGTGTTAGTATGACCAAATATGTTTTCAGGTAAATTTGACTATGTTTATTTCCTTTCTGTGAATACTGTTTTAAGGAAAACTGTTACAGGTGAGCTTTGAATGCTGATGCCATGCTGACTACTGTAATCTGCTATGAAGCATGAATACTACTGCACAGTTATGTTATGCTCCATATAAAAATTAGGACTTTATGAAGTCCCCCTGAAGCAAAACAGGCTTTTGAAGTGTTTTCTTTAATTTCATAACTAGGAAAACGCAACAGATACATATGGTTCTTTTGATGTGAGTCATGTGATTGTATACCTGGTTAACTTCTTGATCCCTCTACATCTGAAGATGGCAGCAGTTCTGATTTATATATTTATTTGAATTTGTTAACTGGAGTAAATCATTGATCTCTTAGACAATTTTCAGGTTCAGCCCATACTGAGACAACATTACATTATAAAGAGTAAATGACATTATGCTTGTAGATAAAAAAGAAGAGGGGGTGCTGATGTAGAACAGGATACATTTAGATTGTCTATCTGAAATTGGAATAAGTCCACATATAGCTCCCTGGTTTAAAACCTATCTTTCCAGTTTGCACTTTTCTTTGCAGTGTCAAAACGAACCCCTCAGGGCTTCATTCTTGATGCCCTTCTTCTTTCCATTGTCCTTACTAAACTCTCTCTCTCTCTCTCTCTCTCTCTCTCTCTCTCTCTCTCTCTCTCATTCTCACTCTCACTTTAGGCTGTTCACATGGTCATATTTCACTCAGACCTGACCTCCTCAGTCATACAGCATCAACTACAAGCTGACTTCTTTTGTCTTATCAAATGGCTTAACAACAAAATGCTAATTCTGAACATTTCCAAAACTGAAACAATGCTATTTAGTACTTCTCCTAAGTGCCAAAATAACTCATAATCTCTTCTTATCCATAGCCATTGTGACAACCCCATTGATCAAGTCATCTTCTTCAAATTCCTTGGTATGTGCCTTGAGCTTTCACTAAACTTTCACCTTCACCTAGAACAAATATGGAAGAAAATAAATTCCCTATAATTTTGGTCTTATATAATTTCCCCCTTTCTCTCCAGGCCAACCAGGTAATTCATAAGCATAGGCATTCTAGTAGCACAGCTTGAATATGGACTTTCACTGGTTACAGCAGCATCTGAGGAAAGCTTCTCCACCATCCAAACTATAAGCAATTCTATCTGCCATTTTATTACCCTTGCCCCTAGAAATGAGAATCATTCTTAATAAATCCAATTTGCTTCCTGTCCATTAATATGCCAACCATCTACTTGGATCCCAACTCTAGAAGTACCTCAAAGACCAGTCCTATCATTCTCTTACCTCCAGCCTAATCAGACAAGACCCCTCACACCTCTCAACTGTCCAGATTTGTGCCTCAGATATTTGGTCTGTTCTGCATAAAATTACTGGTTTTCTGACAAATCACTGAAGATTGAAGTCACTAAATAATGACATACATTTGAATTACAGAATTTACATCCTGCAAAAATGCATGCTAACATAAAACTTGTTAATCCAGCACCTTTCTAATTTTATAATATTTAAAATTTCTCCCTATTTTTGGACCTTTTTGTCCCCATTATTTTAGGTCTGTCCAGATTTCATGACCTAAGAGTTCAAGATGTATGCCCCCCCCCCCCCCATTTACAACTAAGAAGTCTACTCCACTCAGGTCCATTTCTTCAATGTCCCAGAACCATACTTCATTGCATTAACCAAGCCTTTTCCATCCTAGGCCACAAACTTTGGGAAACTCTTCCTCCAAGTTTGAAAGCACTTGCTTCTCACTCCTCATTTTGAGATCAGCTTAAGGATTATCTCAACTCTGAGTCAGACTACAGATGTTTTCCCTCTAGACACATCCCTTAATTCCCCACTGTCCCCTTACCCCATCAGGAACCTTTCTCCCCCTCACATTAATACTACAGATTAATTATTAAGTTAATTATAATTAATGAATTAGTTAATTATACGTATTAATACTACAGATTAATCTGCTGACGTCTCCTGTACATTGTATATTTTGTATACGGTTAACGTCTCTGTGGCCTGTCCTTACTTTTACTATCTTTTACACTTTGCGTTCTTTCTCTTCACTTCATCAATCTCATCGTCCCTTCTTACTCTAGTCATCCCTTCCTATTGCTTCTTATAGTGAGAACTTTGTTATTGTCACAGTTATTCACGCATTGCTATCTTCATACAACATTTAGTTTGTGTTTGTAGCACTTCTTGATAATGTCATTTATATTTAATCAGGCTGAAGATGAAATAGGTCAGTTTAGATCAGTGCTCTATAGTGGTTACCAAAGTGAATAAATAAATACATGAAATAAAAGAAAATATACTTAGAAGAGCTGTCCGTCTAGAGAGAGAAGGTTTAGTGAATTAGCATTGTAGAGAAAAACAAAGTTGGGAGTATAAAAGGATATATTTACAAATGCAGTCACCCAGGAGAGAATACAGTTTGTGCATTAGTATATAGTCTGTGTATATTATGTGTTAAATCCATAGCTAAGGCAGGGCAAAGGGGTCACCGCACCAGGTGCAGGCTGTCAGGGGGATGCAATCACATGATGGTCAATGCCAAAGTAGAATACTGGCATTTAAATATGCTTTGAAATGCCTTACTTAAAGGATACAAGGCCTAAACAACATGTCCTACATGGACCAACTCAAAGCCCTATCCCTATCCTCTGTATCTTACAGATTGCTAAGAAGTGACCTATGTCTGGAATACAAGGCATTTTCTGACCCAGTACTGATGGATTTACTGCACATCAGCAAGTCAAATGGAATCAGAAATATTTGGTTTAGGGATCTAAACTTCTTCTGCAACATTAACAGGACAGTTTGGAGGTACAGGTATATCTCACAGAGGATACAGCTTCTCTGGAACAGACTCCTCATCCACATAAAATAAAGTTCATTCCTGTCCATATTCAACCACAACTTGAATCTCTGGATGTGAAACAGAAAACTTACCTCAGGACTGTCCGCTGTACTGCTAATGGACAGCGGCAGCTCCTAAATGCTTTACCCCATTCATGGGTCCCCTCAAATTATCTATTTGTATGATCCAAGTCATTCTCATTAGTGGTAACATATACTGTAATTATTCACCATGGGATAGGTAAGGCCAATCTCTAACCAAATGGGATAATTAATTTGAGCACAAAAAAGGAAACTGGATAGCCTTAAAATGACCCACAAGGGCAGCTAGCCTAGCATTTACCTATAAACCTATAAATCAATGCCACAGTTTGACACCAGTGCAATGCTGATATTAATTCACTCAAGCCATTTAAGCACTCGTGTGTATGTGTAAATATTTAAATGGTTTGTGTGAGCTTTTTTTGTTTGTTTGTTTGCTCTTCAACAAATGATTTTTTTTTCTTCAACTTTAGGTTGAGGGGTGCAGTTTTGGGGTACTGCCCAGGGGCACCAGATAACCTAGCTACTGCTCTGTTTTGTACAGTGTATAAAATGTATTTTTTTTTTTAGAAAGGTTAGAGTGAATGGAAGGCACATACTGAAGGGTTGTGAAAGAACTGAATGATGGTAGAGTATGTGCCTGGTTTGAAGCATTTGCAAGCTAATTCTTTGTACAGGAGCTGCTTGAGACACTGTCTAAATGTTTTAAAAGTAAAAGACTCTTTGAGATAGGAGGGTATGGATTTCCAGATATTGGTCTTAAAATGTAAAAGTAATGGTCTATGCAGTGTAGTTTGGTCTTGGGTGTCTGCAGTGATGTTATTTTGGGATGGAGGCATCAGAGATGTTAATGATCAGTGCAACAGATTGCAGATATTTCCAGAAGCATCTCAGTTATATAGCCAGGAAGCAATTTCTCCTTATTCATCTAAAGTCAATGTACAAAATGTTAATGACTACAGAACATAACTGGATCACACGCATACACAGAAATCAAAAGCTGTGTGTACTTTGAACTTCATTATATGAATAAAAGTTAAATAAGAAGCATTGCATGAGTGGAGCAAGGAGGGCAGCTGCCCCGGGTGCAAGATGTTAGAAGCTGTACCTGGGAAGTGCAGTTCCTGCTTATCTGTCAACATTTCTGAATGCTGGAAGAGGGCTTTGTTAATGGTAAGATAGTAAGCTTTTTCCTACAGATGTGGCAATTAGCCTGTCTCAGGGCATTAGACTGAGGACCAGCATCAGGCGCTGCATGAGCTGGCTATGGCTCTGAGGTTGGCCTCTCTCAGAGCATTAGATTGAGGACCAGCATCAGGCGCTACATGAGCCAGCTATGGCTCTGAGGTTGGCCTCTCTCAGGGCATTAGATTGAGGACCAGCATCAAGCACTACATGAGCCAGCTATGGCTCTGAGGTTGACCTCTCTCAGGGCATTAGATTAAGGACGAGAATCAGGCGCTACATGAGCCAGCTATGGCTCTGAGGTTGGCCTCTCTCAGGCATTAGATTGAGGACCAGCATCAGGCGCTACATGAGCCAGCTATGGCTCTGAGGTTGGTCTCTCTCAGGGCATTAGATTGAGGACCAGCATCAGGCGCTACATGAGCCAGCTATGGCTCTGAGGTTGGCCTCTCTCAGGGCATTAGATTGAGGACCAACATCAGGCGCTACATGAACCAGCTATAGCTCTGAGTTAAATAACAGCAGGAGTTTTCATGCAACATGTGTGGAGCCTTTATGTTCTGTCTGTGGCTCCGCATGTTTTCTTGAGGTACTCCATTTTCTTTTCACCTCTCAAAAACATGTACACTCATAGCCTATTCTAAACTGTCTACATGTTTACTCTTGACCTTGTGGCTTGGGTCATGACTGAAAAAGGTTCAAGATGACCATTCTGCTTAACTTTTTAATAAATAAATGACACACACTTGAAGTCTTCCCCAAGCCCATGCTGCAACTGAAGTTCATAGTTCTTGGTGTAGTTCAGTTTAATAGATTAAGCCTGTGTAGTGCTGTATTTTATAACTGTGTATGTTAGATATTCATGACTGCCCTGGAGTTCAGGCCTGGCAAGCCGGTACGTAAAAATCAACTGCCAATCATTAGCGGACCGGAGTTCCGCTGTTGCGACCCCTAACTGGGAAAAGCTGAAAGACACAAACACAAACAAACCTGTGTAGTGCTGTATTTTATAACTGTGTATGTTACATATTCATGACTGCCCTGGAGTATAATTTGTGACATGCACATGATCTGCACCAATACTATGCATTTATCGTGCACACCTATACCAACAGAAGCTGTGAGTCAGTTATAGAAAATATACAAAGTATGCCACAAGTTGATTAATGTCTCATTTCATGCATATGTTGTAGCACATTCAGTTTTATTATTCTAAAATGGTTGATGTTTTCTTGAAATTAGCAGTGTGATATTTTTTTTCATAAAATGTACACTGGGGAATCTTTATGAAGATATTAGTGAACTGTTCAGTAATATATTCATATGAATCATCCCTATATTAACAATTCATTAATGGAAGGAGGGAGGTTGTAAGACTATCATATCTGCAATGTCATGGTGAATACAAATGACTCCAGAGTAGTATGGCTGGAGTATAAGAAGCCGGAGATATTACAAATTATTTTTACTAATGACTATTAACTGTATCATCGTATATACAGCAATACTGCTATTATGGCATATGAAGAGCAATAGTGCCCAGTAACCTATGAAAGAAGATATAAATCTATTATTCATGTCTGATGTCCAACATGTATGATTTATGAGATAATGAATGTTGTTTGAAAATGTAGCTACTGAATATAAGCAGAGATTTCATTGTGATATTAACATGTCCAAAACAAAGCATTTGCAAAAGAATAATCTGATGTATTTTGGAAGCTGACATCTGGACAAACAACTTTGCTGCTGACTTCATGCAGCCGTCTGGTCAGTCTAATACAACATGCAGTATTGTTTTATAATTATTCTCTGCTTCAGTTTGCAGAAAAAAATTAATTATCTTTCATTTACCATGAATCTGAATTTAGAGTTACAGTTTCTGAAAAATGACAAGCTCAGGTTCTGTTGACATAACTTCTTTATTTTACATTTCTGAATGCTACCTGTGGTTTTCAGAATATCAGTACTTGTTTTAATCTGAGATTTAGTTAAAATTCTGTCAAGAAACAGCTCTGTAAAAACAGGGTTGCATTTTCGGCATATACAGGAAGCAATGGGTTAAGTTACACAGTTTGCAAAAAGAGGCTGATAGAATCAAACCTAGTATTATAGGGTGAAGCTGCTTAACAACTCATAACTATCTCCTTTTTGCTAATCAGCAAGAAGCTTAACAGGTGATTGTCATACCTATTTGATTTTTGCAGACTTTTTTTCTGCATATCGAAAGCCTTATATTATTTCTAAACAAGAATGCTGCAATATGTCACTCAGCCTTGTTTAACTGTAGCATGAAGGTATAGAACTATTCCATCACACCTGTAGTTTTGATATGCTGATTGTCTTTGCCCTATTAATTAGTATATTTTGGTTCATACATGCTGCATTGTCAGCAACCCTGACATGTTAGTAAAAATTAGCTGTGCTGGATAATCAATAATTAACAATAAGCGCGAAGATTTGCCAGAGAACAGTTTTAAGCAGGGAAACAATGTCAGCATGGGATTCAAATGCACCAAGTTAGACATATAAACCAATAATGCTTCTGTCAATAATTCTACAATTTGTGTTGTCAATTTTCCCATTCCTTTTTCATAATCTTCTGTTTTATTTACTGTCTTTCATACAGTTAGCGTTAGAAAGGGAACCAGAGGCAGATAGTGAATACTAACCGGATATTACAGAACTCATCATCTGTCCTCACATAAGCAGGGCTATCAGTGTCCTTTTCATTTTTCCTTCAGACTTAATGGGCTGCCACATGAACTTACGGAGGGAATTATTCAAAGTGACATCATTTTAGATTGTGCACCGTTGTTGACAGCATTTAACATCTTATAATGTTCCTTGTGTTGCACTTCTCTTCTGCATCTTGTTGCTGCACTGAAAATGCCTTTGCTGTAAAGATATCTGAAGCAGTGTTCAGTTTTTATATCATCCTTTTTCCTGTAAAATAAATATGTATTTAATAAGGGAGCAACATGAAAAATAACAGTACTACATACATTCCTAGTATTGTACTAAAGAAAACTACCCAGGCAGTGTTGCTGTGGGTAAGTATTATGTCTGTTTCTTACAGAGACCTTACTTCCATGCATTGTACTTCTACATGCCAAGGTCATGTGACTGATGCATCATCAGTAGCTAATCTTCCTGAAAGCCATCACCAGGTTTATCTAGTCCATAGCTTACAATATATGTATCATCTTCATCATCATCATTGTTAACATCTTCATCTCACTAGACAGTCATCCTTGAGGGTCTTTTCTTTCCTGCATTCTTGCTGTCCAATAATACATTGTTCACTATCCATTTGGGAATCTTCTCTCTTAATTCTTCTTTATGCATAAACACTTTTTCAGGAAACTCTGTTATTTTACTACAGTTATTCCTGGACCACCAGCTAATTTCTGGTTCTGACTGTTATTACACAGCTCCTTGGAATCAATTAAATGAAGTAATTGCTAGCTTCACTTTAAATTATTGTTATAACACTGCCTGAATTTAAGTTTACTCATTGAAACAAGCTACTTATGCATGTATCCTTTGTAGCTTATACACACACACACACACACACACACAATATATATATATATATATATATATATATATATATATATATATATATATATATATCCACTGGTGCTATGCTTAAATAATTCTCTTTTCCTATCGAAACTATATTTGCTCAGCTTGTGCATAAATATCTTTTCTGTAATTACTCTGGACATTTCGCCGTAGATTTTCAGTCCAGCAAAGAACCTGGTTGAAAAAACATAGATTGCTTACCTACTTGCTTAGTCAGTTAATTAATTAATTAATCAATTAATTAATTAATGTGCACCACTTTTCATAACTAGGGTGTAAGCCTCACCTCTGCAGAGTAAGAAGTCATAGCTTTTGCAGCTCCCAATTGCTGCCAATTCCCACCATTGTCTGATACCTGTGAACCTCAGTTTACTTGATATTTCCCCAAATACAAATCCTGCTATAGGCTCCCATATAAAGGAGCTTACTATATGGCCATAAGAAAAGGAGGTCTGCTTTATAAATGTCTTTAATTTGTGACAAAGGAATAAAACATGCATAATATATCAAGTCTTAATTTTGATTGTCCCACAGATGTTTTTAATAGCCCACACTACTTCAGAATCATTGGCATCTTATGTCACTGTAAAATTGTTTGCTGATAGATGAAGCCCATCTTGCCACTAGATGCCATCAGCTTTCCCATCTTTCCCAAGTTTCTTTTACCTTATCATCCTTTTCCGTTTTTACATCTCTGCTAGCCCTGTTGCCCTTAGCCAAAGGTAACACAAGGGTTTATGCTTATAAAGTCAACTGTCAAGTGTATGACATAGCAGCCTTCAAGGAATGTGATTGTCATAGCCAAACGCTGCTACTGTCAAGTGTGTGTATGGGGGGGGGGCATACAAACATATGCAGGATGAAACTGAGCACAGATAAGACAGTTGTAATGGCAGCAAATGGAGAAATCTGAAAATGTTGAAAATTGAGGCAGCAGAGAGAATAGTAGAAACGGTTTAACATCTTCAAGTATCTAGGAGGAGTGGTTGAGGAGAAAGGAAGTCTGACTGAGGAGGTCAAAGCTAGAATTAGAGGGACTGCAGTCAAATGGCATAGACTATCAGGTGTAGTGTATGACAGAAGAATGCCAAAGAAGCTGAAAAGCAAGGTGTGCAAAGCACTGATGAGATCAACAGTACTGTATGGTGCAGAAACCTGAAGCAGAGCATTTAGGAAAGCTAGGGGAAATGGAGTCAAAATGCCTGATGTGGGTGGTAGGATGCACACTGTGAGCTGAATGAAGAAACAAGGACATTAGAGCAGAAGCCCAAGTAACTCTATCTGCAGAAAAGATCAAAAGAACATATTACGTTGTTTTAGACACATGGCAGGAAAGCAGAAGACAGTCTGGTAAAGAAGATTTGGGACAGACAGGAAGGAAAGCAAGAGGAAATGAGGACATGCAGCAAAGATACTGATGGATTGTGTGACAGGAGAGCTGTAGTAGTCAGGCATGGCTGTCAACGAAGGTAGGAAAGTGGCACTGAATCAGGAGAAATGGCAACAGGTGACATGACACTCTGACCCCATCTAGACAATGGGGAAAAGGGTGTTTATGATGAAGATGGCGATGATGATTGATAGTCACTATAACATCTGTTGTTCGAGCTGTCAAATTCTAACTCTTTTTGTGAAAATCAAATGAGCCCCTTTTATGAGATTTTGTTTGATAACTCTTTCCTTTAAATTAGAATCTGCAAAAATAGGTATAGGTTCCATTTTAGAACCTCTAGCTAAAGATGGGTATAGGTTCCATTTACTTTATTTGCTTGTTTATTTATTGACATTTGCTGACTGGGAAAGTTCACTGGGTCAAAGACCCATTTTCATTGAAGGCCGAGGGAGAAAAGCTCCAAAAACATTTACAAAAGTGTTTATATAATAGCATATTTAAATAGTATAGACAAAATGCAGATGATGATTACAACATTAAAGCAGTGAATCAAAAGTATTCAATCCAAAGTGCTTGTCTTTAAGTAATTCAGTTAAACAGTACATAAATAAAAATATTTTTTTAGCTAATTATACCAATTAAATGGCTAGAAATGGGAGAAAATCTTGAGATAAAGCAAAAGATAGCGATAGTTAACTGATATATTGAAGTTTATAAAGTACTTATTAGACATTAAATAAAATACTTATTTAAGGTGGTTTAATCATGTGATCACTGGAACAGATATGGTTATTAAGGTAGTGGTATTTTATTGCTGATTTGAATGTTTTTATAGAGTCTAGTTGAGTAATAGAGGGAGGCAGAGCATTCCATAGTTTGGCAACAGTATGGGAATAAAGGCTTTGTCCAGATCTTTTGTTGGGGTTTGATATGCTTAGGAGCTGTTTATTAGAAGTCCTAAGATTCCGGGTTGGGGGTATATGTTTGTAGCGTAGTTTGAAGAGAAGGGCAGTAATTTGGGTTATATAACAATTTGTTGGTGAGAGTTATTTGAGTGTAATATAGGTAATGGGAGATTCAAACCAGTTTAAAGTTTTAATGGCTAGGCAGTGATGTGTGCGAGTTGGCATATTGGAGATAAACTTTGCTATTTTGTAGTAGCATGATTGTAATTTACTCATGAGAGATGTGTGTAGGTTAGTGAAAATGGGGTTACTGTAGAAGAGGGAAGGGAGAAGTAGACTGTTAGCTAATTTTAACCTGGTGGACATGTCCAAGTAGAGTTATGCCTGTAGAGCTTACCTAGCTTGAAATGGGTCTTTTTGATTGTGCAGTGTATATGGTTCTCAAAGCAGAGTTTGTCATCTCTTATAATACTCACTAGTTTTGATGTTTTCACTAATTCAGTTTATCATTTTAGACCCTCTAGCTAAAGGTATAGGCCTCAATGGAGGATTTAATTGGCTTCAGCAGTTCTGATACAATGCAATTTAGCAGTATCAAGGCTGATGTGATTAGGAAGAATATCATTTACCAAATAAAAGTGGCCAATTATTTTGCAGCAGCTGTTGGTTATAATCCAGATGTAAACTGTCAGGCCCAAAATGCTTATGGCAGTTACATACATGCCTGATGGTACATAACCTGACAAGTCAGTTATTGTGCAGGAACAGTTTACTGTATATGTTTTTAGATATAGTTAGGAGCATTGACGGAAATATGAGCAATGTGCTTAGGAAAGAACTTGAAATACTGGGATTATGCATGTCATATCCAAGGTTAGCCTGTGGAGGTAACATTAGATGGTAGGAACAAGATGTTCGGTCTGACATTTACAAGAAAACCCAAGAGTACTTTTATAACACGCACTTGTTGCAACTGCAATCTGGTCATTGGATACATGGCCAGAATGTATCCTAATGCAACCACTTTTTTCTTCATGTCCTTTTTTTCTGTATCAACAAACATGCAGTTTTGCAGAAGTATATTGCGGGTCTTTCCATAAAAACCATCAGAGAAACTAGGTCAGGGTGTCAAGTGCAAAGTGCAAAACCTGTGAGCTATCATACTGGTAATGTCTATGATGCTCTTCTAGAAAGAGCAGAAATATCCGAGCATGCTCTGGCAAGAAGTGAAGCTGATTCATTGGCTAACTCAATGGAAGAATAAAAGTTCACTGCTTTAGTGGGGTCCTATAATGAGACATTGTTTTAAGTAGCTTTGCTTGGTAATGAGCTGCTGAAAGAGAGAGAGAGAGAGAGAGAGAGAGAGCAGGCCTTGGACCAGGTCATTGAATCATTCTTAATTTGAAAAGGTATTGTACTGTCTGTAAGGTATATCTAGACAGACTGGCTTTATACAGGCCTAAGTCAATACAAATGACCATGTGAATGAATTGGAGGCAGCTCAAGAAAGCTAAATAAAATGACTGTGAAAGAGGACATATTAGTTATGAGTCTGTGGTGATCCTGTTACTTATTCTGTGGAAATTTACAATGTACACTGCTTCAGTCAAGTAGTAGATAAACCCATGAAGTCGTGGTTTAAACAAATGCAAAAAAAAAAAAAAAAAAACATGCTGATTTGTTTGGCCTTTTCAGTACATTTTAACAAATTCCAAAACAGGCGCTACAAAAACATGCTATAGACCTGGAGATTGTGTTAACAGATGTCAAGTTGGGTTAGGAAAAGGAATCTGTCAAGTCTGTAATGTTAACAAATTTAGATAATTGTATACTATTTAATGAAAACAGATCTTCCTTGTTCCTAATTTGGACAGATTTAGGATTCAAACATGTTATAAACAGTGACATTTGAATGCATTAAATAAAAGTCCAAAAGCTAATGTGAATTAAATAAGGGATAACAAATAAGACAAATAATAATTACTAAATTTACTTAATACAGACATTTAAAGAGTTTTATTTTTCTGAAGAGGCATAGGATAGGGGGCTGTCTTATTTATGGGAGTAATGAATTGCTGGCATCATCATCATCCTCCTTATTTCCTAAACTGCTTTTCCTGATGAAGATCATGATGGTAGTGAGCTGAGTACGGTAGAGCAGACGTCCCAATCCTTAGCAACAGCATGCAGCTCATCCTGTGGGATAACAGGCATTTGTAGGCAAACTGAGATATAACCCCTCTAATGTAATATCCATATTCTTGGGGAGCATACTGATAGCAAATGAGAAAGCAATGCCATTGAAGTGAAGGTGTGGGGCAGGCAAGAAATAGTTATCCGCAGGAGCTGAGGGTGGTGGGGGAAAATATATCAACACCATATAGAAGTGCATGGCATATGGGCATAACAGCAGCTGCAAGGAAAGGAAACAATGGATAAATGCAAAGGCTATGTGGTATTGCTGTGTGGACATCACATGCATGACTCAGCACACTAGTTCAGGCAAACATCTACTTATCTTTCATTTCTACATTTCTGTGTGACCACTATTGTGGTGCATGGGGCACTGTGATTACACTCCAAAACAGGGAAAAGATGTGCATGTCAAGCACAGATGTGCATGTTAAGCACTTTTTGTCATCAGAAAGGTACTTAAGTTTGTGTTAAGCACCCCTCACAACTGTTAAAATAAACAGAGGCCAGTGACCACTCCAGAAAAGCATCTACAGTAAAAACAGTTTTATAAGCTGTTAAACACTTCAAGTGTCTATTGGTTACCCTGTATGTCTTTTGTCTTGCAAAACTATTATTGTGTTATCTTTTTAAGTGAGCAGAGGGTGATATTTAAACATTAGCACTGGTGTCTAAGGCTTCCCCCACCCAATTGTCTCAAAATCTCTTGTTCTATTAATTTTAAGCAACTTCAGCATAGTATTTAAATTTTCCTGGTGTCTACTATTCCTCCATTTAATATTGTAGGATTTATAGGTTCATAGGTTCATACTAGGCTATCTGCCCGAGGGCATTTACAAGCCTAGCCCATAGTTTTGTGGCTTACGCCACCCCTTTAGTATGGGGAACTATACCCATTATTTTGCTGTGCCTCTGTCGAGCAGTGACACTGAGGTAATCCCTGGGGTATATCTGCGATCTCCCATCCATTGGTCAAGATTTCTCTTGAACAAGGCCAGCAAGGTGCTCTGCCTCACATATACCGGGATTTTGTTCCACAGCATAGGGAGTCTTTGGGTGATGAATCTATCCCTCCAGCACATCCTATTAATAGCCGTGTCGAGGTTTAAGTCTCCCGCCCTTGTGGCTCTGACGGATCTAGATTTTTTGAGGTGAAGCATATTCATCAAATCTGGGTTTGACATGGCCTTGTATGTTAGGCAAAGGTCACCTCTGAGCAAGCGGTAAGCGACTGAATAGAGCTGGAGTTCTTTCAGTCGGGCAGCATAGGACAGATGTTTGAGACTTAATAGTCAGAGGGTCATATACTTGGCAACTTGTTTAGAATGTTTGGCATTCTATGTGGGCAAAACTGAAAGATGCCTTAAGAGGAGAATTTATGAACACCTTTATGAAATACAGAAGGAAAATGCTAAAAATGCCCTTTATAGACATCCTTCGGTTTGCCCCAAGGCAAGATATGAATTTTTTGTCTTAGAGACAATGATTAAAGATAATCAAGGTGGTCCCTGGGAGACTAAATTGGAGCACAGGGAAACATACTGGCAGATTTTACTAGAAGCAAACAAGGCTCCAGGTTTAAATGATTTTATATCAATAGTGCCTCTGCCTAAACTAAAAGCTGGTAGAGTATAATTTATTTATTCACCTGTGTTTATATGAAATTCATTTGAATATTATATATTTATATATTAGTTTTTAAAAAATATATATATATATATATATATATATATATATATATATATATATGTTTCATGAAAAACTTTGTATTACTTTTTTGTTTGCTGGAAAGGGAATGGTATTCAAAAACTTTTGATACATTCCATGTTTTTTAAAGAAGTTTTAAATGAATGTCTCTTTAAGAGATTCAAATAATAATTGAATGATTGATTGTGGTATAAATTCAGTAAAGCTGTGGTTTTAAAATGTATCTGATGAAGTCAAAAGACTGTTTTGATGAAAATGTTTTATTGCAGTTTGCTTGCGTTAATAAATTTGTTTGTCTTGATCAAATTGGTGGTTGCGGTCCTTCCCTGCTGATATTTTATTTTGTTTTGTTGGTCGTTCTATATCAGTTGAGTATCCGTTTTTGTTTTTTGATCTGTCTGAGAGCCAGTTTGCGATCCATCTTGTGACATAAGGGTTTATGCCCAGGCTGGTGAGCTTATCAATAATACCTGAATGGGGAATGGTGTCAAATGCTTTAGCAAGGTCAAGGTAAGTCAATGGTACCTCCTTTCCCTTATCTATAACCTGAGTAACTGTCTCAAAGAAATCCACCAGGTTCAGGAGGCATGATCTGCCCTTGACGAAGCCGAACTGTGTGGGGTCCAGCAACTGGAGGTTCCCAATCTCTCCATTTATGAGTTCCATAATGATTTGCTCCATAGCCTTACAGATCAGACTGGTCAGGCTTGTTGGTTGGTAGTTCCCAGGGTCAGTTGTGGCCCCACCCTTGTGTAGCGGGACTACCATTGCTGTTCGCCATTCTATGGGCACATATCCTGTGGAGAGGCTGAGACTGAACAGGGTATTAAGATAGGTTTGTCTATAATCATGAGGAGTTTAGAGGTATCATTCACACACACACACACACACACACACACACACACACACACACACACACACACACACACACACACACACACACACACCTTACGCTACTTGTCCAGCAAACTCCCCAGCATTTAACTCTAATGTGATGTCACTTATCTCACCCATTGAAAGTAATAGGTGAATGCAAACTTTTGGCAGAGTTAATTAACTCAGTGATCTGAGCTAATTTACACAGAATCAATCAACTGCAAAAAATGTAGTACCACTGGCATTTCTGAGAGAAGATCCCCATGGCTATTAGCATAGGATCCTCCTCCAGAATTCCTCATTTGCATGTAGGTCCACTGAGGAGATGGCCCTAACAACTGCATAGGATCACTGTGCTGGACCTGTCCCTGAATCAGAAAGGGCTGCCGACAGTGGTAGCAGCCTGAGTTAGGGTTCACTACTGGTGACAACTCTTTCTGAATCTGCCCGATAACCCCAAGTCATTTACAGCAGAATAACTGTCCATTCATAGGCATCGTGGCCATGACTACCAGGTTTACAAACAATACTTTTTGCTATGATGCAATATAAGTAAATTTCTTTAATTTCATGATCTCTTTGTAAATACTTTTCTTTTTTAAGTTTTCTGCATATGCTGCCACATTTGATATTTTGCAACCTCGAGAGAGCCTGCAAATGGTCATGTCTGATCACTGCTCTACTCCTGGTAAACAAAATTATTAATTAATTAGTTAATTAAGCATCTTGCCATTGCTTTATCACCAGCTAATCTCAATGTGTTTCCATATAAGTTTACATAATAACCAGATGGCTAATGTCAGACCTAGGACTCCAGACCCTACTCAGACCAACAATATGGATCTCATGAGATGGACTACTACTGTCCCTCCAATGAACAGCATCAGGTAATTGTTCCTGAAGTCAATGGTTCTTTATTTATTTTCCAGAATTAACAACAGTTTAATGAAAAGCCAAAAAGGCTAATGCTTTACCTTTTTGCATCTGTTTTTGCCACACTGTTTATTTGTAAGAAAATCGTAAGAATGTTATTTTTGTATACCAAATCATGTCACACTGTATTTTTATACTTATTACAGTTTTCATTGTTGTGTATCCAAGAATATAATATTTATGAAGTTGCATAACAAGTTTCATTCCTAAATTAATTGCCAACAAGATTAGATGTTTAGAAAAGAAAGTAATAAAAATATATTTTGCAAAAATATATTTTTTGTGGCAAAAGGTACAGTCTGATACATATCAGAAGTGACTGAAACTCAGTGCAGTGCACTCCAGGGAGAGAAAGGATTAAACTCAAGCAATTGTGAGACTCTAGCTAGCATATAGTCTAAATTCTGACGCACTTGAGTAAGTCAAAGTGGCATTGTAGAGCTCAGATGGTAATATAACAACACGTTTTGTTTTCAGAATTGCAGCTTGTATGATGAACAGTGCTAGAGCAGTTACATAAAGATGCAGACATTTGCTAATAAAGTCAGCAGCATACACATATGGCAAGGTGGGCGGGGCTTGGACATGCAAATGAACTGATGTGTAAATAAAGTCAGTAGCACATACACATGGCAAAATCAAAGGGGCTTGGCCATGCAAATGAATATATATGCAAATAAAGGCAATAATATGTATATGTGGCAAAATGGATGGGATTCAGACATGAAAACGAATGACACATCCAACAATTCCTAGAACAATGGTAACATGGGCTGCCAGTGGTTACGTTAACTTCATATTGGAGATTCATGGGAAAAGCATTATAGCACTATGGGAAAAAAAGTAGGCCACTTCAAACTCCAGTTAAGAGACTTAGAATATTCATTTATCATTAAACAATTATAAGTAATGCCCTGCTGATGAATGGATTTTTAATTTCTCTGCTGCACAGCTCTTTCATTAATTCCATCTAGTCTGAGAAGCAATGAACCTGGACGATCTTGTCAATGGCAATAACTAAAATTAGGACAGGACATACAGATGCTATTGACTGTACCTTTAAATGACATCAGTAGTATTTCTGGCCCTGACACTGCACATTTAAACAGAGTCCTTCGCAGTTCTGACTTGTTAAATTACCAAGCTTGGACTATAATAATAAATCTATTTATGCTAATGTTTACACACTTACTGTGGCCAAAATATTTGAATATATTTAAAACATTCAAATAAATATTTCCTTTATACACATGGAACCATACTTGAAACTGCAGAAAACTAACTATTCTTTAGACACAAAGCATGGAACAGTTCCATATGGAAATTAAGTCTGAAACAAAGCTGTGGGTAATGTAAATTTTTTGTACCAGTCCCAAATAAATTACTATGATAGTTTCCGCTTTTATTATCCTGCACTATTATAAGAGAATTAGAGAATTAAGGCTCCTTTTGTCATTTATGTGTGAGGACTACAACAGCCTGCAGCAAACCAAATGTAACATGCGTGTCCTCATCTTGGAGGAGTTAAGTGAAGGTGTAAGGGGGTGGAGGGGGCACATAATGTGCCTCTTTTATTCAGTTATTACTGAACACTAATGCACTCACAGGGGAATTTCTCTATACAATTCATTGCAAGAACTTTGTCAGAGCATAACCACCCCCACATATCTGTCAAATTAGTATTTCCGGACTTAGACTTGATCAATATTCAGGTGTCAGTCTCCTTCTCCAAGAAGAAAAGTAATGTAAGAAAACTCAGAAAAAGAGAAATAAGCATGTTGTAAGAACTGACACTTCTGATACTCGTACTATTAGCCCTTCACCTGTGCGGGAGACTACAAATAGGACCTGTTAGATTCATAACCCAGTTCGTTAGTTTACACTGCTTTGTGTCCATGGGTGAAAATATTGCAGCCAAGACATTTGGAGAAAATATTAAAGAAAACAAAAAAAATGGTAATACTCTAGGAGATCATGAATAAAAGACACAAAAGCTTATACTATGGTATTATTTCAATTGCTTTGCTTGGCAATCATTTAAGCCTCACTTTTTCTGTAGAATTCAGTTTCTATTTCTTATTTATTGCTGAGCTAAAGTAATGGGGAATTAATTAATTTGCATAAGGCACCACTGAGTGTATTTTGTAGCAGTGGTACTACAACATATGAAATATTTTCAAAGCCTGGGCTTTACCCACTAGATTGTACATCCAATGAATAATAATATTCACTTTATTTATTTAGTTTATGCCTGGCAACAAACATTATTTAATAAACCCAAACACATAAAAGACTAACTGGACATTGGCTTGTGGGAGACTACTCATTGTGAACTTAAAAATGAGAAACTAAGGTGGGGTGTATAAAACACATTTGGAGAAATGTGGCAAGTAGGAACATTACACCAAGCAATGCAAAGGTATGCTAGGAAAGATTATCCATAAAAAGAGCGAGTTGACAAATGAGAAATCAGATTTTGAATTGGAGTAAATCATGTGTCTTAAAACACTGGAAAAATGAATATGCATTCTTTGCATTGCTTAATGCTTTCTAGTCTATTGCTTTCATTAGCAGATCTTAAACACATCTTTAAGACATGGATACAGATTTCACCTGCCTATTTCACAACTCTTTACAAGAAATGGGAGGAGACACCCACTAAGAGCTTTGGACAGTTTGCTTGTTGTATGTAAGTCCTGAAATTGTACAGCTTTTTGAAAGGTCCCATATTTGATGAAAATATTAAAACATATTAAAGGAAATAACCGCACACAAAATGAAAAGGGGAACAGAGTACTGCTGTGCGTGTGTGTGTGTGTGTGTGTGTGTGTGTGTGTGTGTGTGTGTGTGTGTCTCTGTCTGAGAGATAGTCACATGATTAAGGGAAAAGTTCGTTTTTAGGCATTGATCTGGGTGAAAATTCAGTCTAGGATTCATATACTGGAGATATGTCTGCTTACTTTAAAATCACATTAATAAGCAGAGGAGCTAAATGTGAGGAAAGGAGATGTGTGGATGAGATTTTCAAAAACACATAATACCTTATTTAATGGAGAACTAGTATGAAGTCAAACAATAAAGGAAGATGGGGAAGAAATCCATTTGTTTAAAATTAGTCGGGAGCTAACGTTAGTGACCACAGATGTGATTTGTGAGCAGTGGATTAAACACTTATCATCCTGAAAGAAGTGAGTGTTAAACCTCAGATATCTGGCACTCTAATTTCTAATCACTGAGCTTCTTTGCAGCAAAGCTCTTGAATTAGAAACCATTCTCCAGTGGAAACTCTGGCAAGGCTTTCCTTACAAGTTTCTCAGTTAAAACCATTAGGCCTCAAGCACCCGTTTTTAGTCAATACTCAAGACTTGTTAAATGAGTTACTCAGAGTTGCACGGTATGCAGGAATCAAACTCAGGATTACAGGATTTTTTTTTTGAATGAAGACTTAACTCTCTATTCAATATTTCCATATTTCCTGTGCAGACTAGTTTCTGCAATTTATCTAATTTGACTGTGTCTGACCGCATGTGTGAATTAGTCCCCCAGATTGTGAGGTCAATCAGCAGACATTACAAGTGCACTGCAGATTCAATTCAGTGATGAGTCAGGACTAACTTGGACACAATCAGATCAAGGCTGGAGTGAAAATTATTACAATGAAGACCAACAAAGACAGAATCAAAAGAGAGTATACTTCTGTATCTGAGTAGGATTTCTCCTTCCAAAGTTGTCTGCCATTCAGACAAGATTTACAGAACCAAGGGAGTAACAAACAGCCTTCATTCATGTATCCACGACCCGTTAGTCCCATTTTTGCACATGGGGGTCAGGGTGCCACTTCAACAGTGATGATCATCCAGAGGCTATATTCACACCACCAGGTGGCTAGCCCTGCCACACTGATTTTTCCAGATCACATATACACATGCACACTCACATCTATGGTCATTTTAGAGTGTTCATTCCACCTACTGCATGTCATGAGGAAGGAAATCAAAGCACCCAGAGAAAACCCACGGGAACATGGGGAGGACATGCAAACTCTGCACAGAAGGCACCCCAGCTGAGAATCAAACTGTAGAAACTCTTGCAATGAGATGAAAATGCTACCCTACTATGCTACCCTAACAAACAGTCTGCAATCAAAAAAACAAAAACAAAAAAAACAGAGACTGGCCTAGGAGATAGTAGTACTGAGGGGCTGGGTGGTCAGTATACAACATGGTATTGCCTACATATTAAGCTGTTATGTGAGATGATGACAGTATTATAGGTCTGGTATATTGCAGTGTATAACATTATTCATTTGAATGGACAAGGGCAGTCCCTTTGGCTCTCAGTACCTTACTATTGACCTATTGTCAGCAATAAACATTAGCAACAGTAAAAATGAAATGGATGCATAAGCTGTCACTCAGGCTTTTGGTATAGGCTTCCTCTTACAAGCAGACAGAGTATCAAAGATTGCCATGTTTCTTCAGCTTCTGACCACAGTAGTTCTTTAAACAATCCCTTCAGGTTTAAGTCTGGAACAGATGACTTGGTCAGTTTTCAGTATAAATGAAAAGAAGATTAAAATGTTTGTTTTTTGCTGAGGTATGTTGGTAGTCTGCATTTCTTTATTCAGCTCTTAATCTGTTTACTCAGTTGCTCCTTATATATGAAACATGTTAAATAAATAAATCTATGTAATAAGCAGATGCCTACAATGTTTCATCTGATAGCAGTCTACAGCACCTTGAAGTTGCCCCAATAATTGTTCACTTTGTAAAACTAGCTCACCTCTGTCAATCTCACCATAAACACACACACACACACACACACACACACACACACACACACACACACACACACACACACACACACACACACGTGAATCCCTCAGCACAGTGTTCATTCTGCACATCTGCCTGGAGTAATAACCTATTTATTGATGTCAGACTACAGCCTGTATCCATCTGAGTCCCATGAGGGTATGTGCTTGACACAGCTCATAGAACATTTTTAACAAATGTAGGAATTCATGTGGGTAAAGCACTGGCTCTGCAGGGCATAGATATAAAATTAGCATCATGCAGAATATTCTTTATCAGTTATCATACTCTGAAAATGTCATAATAAAATACTAGCTACTTTTAAAAGGGTATTAAAATAATACCTGACTACAGAAGCAGACTGCACATTTCCTAGACAATGGATAATCTTGCTAATGTACATCACATTTCCTTGTCTTTATTCAAAAGGAATCCAGCATTTCCATTTGAATGTGATGGTCAATCTTCATTGCATGATAAAGGGTGCAGTGGTGCAGCGGTTTGCATTGTCGCCTCACCGCAAGAGGTTCACCGGTTCGGTTCTCGGCTGGGGTGCCTTCTGTGTGGTGTCTACATGTCTTCCCTGTGTTCATGTGGGTTTCCTCTGGGGGGTGCTCCTGTTCCCTTCCTCATTACAAAAGACATGTATCTGCAGTGTTTCTCCCTGGGCCTCCGCTGGCTCGTTCCAAGTCGGACTTTCCCGGTAATTAAATAATAAATAAATATGCTGTTGTTTCTTAGTTATAATTATTATTGCTTCTGACAGATTGTAAATATGATTTTCATGGTTGTAATATGTATTGCTTATTATATTTCATTTAACTATGTGTTGTATCTGCCCATTTGGGCCCGAACCTTGGCTGAAAATGGTCTGATGACCAGCTGGCACTTGCCCAATTAATACATTGTTATAAATAAATAACATATGTTTCCATTCAATGAAATCTGGCTTATTGGCCTGAATGCATCATTAAAGGCCTGTGTCTCATTGCATGTTGTGGTCTGTGGGTACTACTGAGCACCTACACATTTTCTGTTCTTCAAATGCTATGCTGAAAACATGATATTTTTCTGAGGAAAGACTAAAAGTGAACCCTAACGTTATCTTTCCACTTCTAAAGGTTTAACAGTGACTAAGCAGTGTTTCCTCTGTATTCCTGTGTGTGTTTTTGCAATCTGACCTTAATCACCACGATGGGGAGGAGGGGTGCTCCGAGCTGATAGGATAAGTCTGTTAAGGGAAAACTCAAGAACTAAAACACCAAAAATACAGAACAGATGGAAGAGGCACAAATCCGTAATCCACACAAATTCCTTTATTAAAACGACTCTTCAGTCCAATAAAATGCAGAAACAATAAGTTTGACTATACAGTTCACTAACGCGATTACACCAGCACTGCGTTTTCGTTTAAACCACTTCATCAGATGGAGACAAATGCATACAATAAACTTTACTTCCGTAGTAAGTAGCTCCACAATAAGAAATATATCTTGCGTCCTCCGTCCGAAAACTCAACAACTACTTATCTAGAGCCTCTTGACAGTCCCCCACAGTTATTCCAGCATGGTATGCTTGAGGTTATGGGTTTGAGTCACAAGTGAGAAGTAATATAATGCTTTCACTTCTGTTATTGTAGCAGTGTCTAAGCAGAGGGTGTTCCTTTTTGTGTGTGTGTGTATTTCTAATTTGACCTGGATCTTCATGCTGGAGATTTCCTAATTGAAAGGGAAAAAATCTTGAGAGAAAACTCGATATTCATTTCTCTGGAGTCTTTTGTTGGTCCAGCGGCATTGACACCAGTGCAGTTTGGTTCTTGGATTCAAGTCCTGAAAAAGAGCTAATGCTATCTTTTCACATTTATGATTCTACTGTTTACAAGGGGAATTTACATATCATCCAAAACATCTTGATAAAGAGAAGTTCATAAATGCATTCATACATTTTTTGATGTTTTGTTATGGCCTTTATGGTGTGTGGTTAAATGACATGGTCAGAGTCACATAGTAGTTAAATGCAAATGGGGTGATTCGAACCCAAGGGCTGCAGCAGCGGCTAGGTCAAATATTTCATGCTGCCAGACAGATGTGGTTGAATTCAAATACAAACATTGGTACTCCTCTTTCTACTTCTTTCATGAAATGTCATCTAAAACTCTTATTTTTCTCATGTTTACATTTCCCCATAAAACAGGGAGTTTTCTAAAGTGACTTCAGTTTTTCACAAAAAAGAAAGGCAGACGGTATAGCAGAGCCTTTTTCTGTGCTGCTTACGTTCCTGATGTTATAATGGAATAAAAAAGATTATATGGTTTTCAGCACGGTCTTTTAATGCTTTTATGGTTCATTGTTGTCATTTATCTAGCACTACAGTAAATCAACATAGAGTTTATTTCTGTGTACAATATCAGGAAGAAGATGTTGATTCTCAGAATGTTGTCACTATAAATTTGTTATTCCTGCACTGGAATGTATTTAAAATATATCACATTCTTGGTTATTCAGTAATTTGACTAAATATTTTGCAGAAATGTCTGAGTGGTAAACATGCTGTTTTGCAGAACAACCCCCCCATAACGTCTCTGTTAGGTCACATGACCTTGGAAATGCAGGCGGTACATAGATTTTTTGAACTAGACATCGTGTGTAATAGTAATAAGTGTGGCACAGACTGCATATTGCTAAATGCAGGGGGAACCAGCACATAATGCCAGTAGTATTGCTGACAACAAGACTAATACAAAAGACTTTTATAGCGTACTTAAATATGTTCCAATATGGGCACGCCTTATGAACTATAGTAGGAGGCAAGTCTAAGCACATTGTGTGTACTGAGCACTCCTGGCAAAAATTAAAGATCCAAGTAATACTAATTTCTTGAACTTTAATTATACTCTTTCTTAAGCTTATGGAAAAATTAAAAATACTATTTTTTTCTGAACAACATTTCCCTTTCTGTCTTATACAACAGTAGTAGGGGGTCCTCAAGTCTGTCCAATAGTATATGAATAATGAGGCCTCTCTGTCTTTTTCTATCTGTAATATAGAACCTTAATGTTCTTTGCTATTCTTTTGCCAAATATATTTTTGAGCATTTTATATGAAGAGTAACATGACTAAACATATAGGCATGGAACAAGTAAACAAGCTCTTCTTTCTAATACATGTACTCTTTCAATGGATTTGTGAAGATGTTGGCTTCTAAGATTATCATAATATTCTAAATGCTGTTTTACCAATGACCTGTATGATAGTTCTGCCATGTATTCTATCTGCCAGTTATTTGTGATGTTATACCCAGACACTTAGGCGCACACACACACACACACACACACACACACACACACACACACACACACACACACACACACACACACACACACACACACACAGGCAGTCATTTGGCTGACTCTTCCCATAGGATTAGAGAATTGTCATCCTTCTGTAAGGTTATCAGATTCAAACGTAGTCATAATAATTTCCTACACGCCTTAGTGTTTACTTCATGAAACAGTAGGTTTGTTTATGTATGCATTAGTTTAAGTTGATGGTCACCAGTCACCACAGAATTTCTACAAGTGTCTGATTTAATGAGGAAAATGAGGGGATTGGATTATGAACAAATACGGCACTTGCAAGACAAGATAATTAGTAGATAATTAATGAAACACTAACCTCACAAATTGCAA
Organism: Protopterus annectens; assembly: GCF_019279795.1. Taxonomy (NCBI): domain Eukaryota; kingdom Metazoa; phylum Chordata; order Ceratodontiformes; family Protopteridae; genus Protopterus; species Protopterus annectens. The sequence goes on from NC_056746.1 coordinate 328,281,540, forward strand.
ACAAGATAAATAAAATATAAATGCACACAAATAATGATATAATTCCATAGAAAGCTAAATAAATATTAAGCAGAATACCTCCAATAAAATGGAAGCATAGGTTTTGCACATATTGACTCTGGCAGCATTTTAGTTCCTGCCTCCATTGTCAATGAACAGATGATCTGCTGAACTACACTACTGAAAAAAAAACAATGTGACATTAGATGAAACTTAGAAGACTTAATTTGCCTTGTTGTTTCTTATATAATTTAGAAAGGTGCAGAGGTCACACAGTCTTCTGAATGGGGAATGTTGAAGACTTTGCCAAAAACAAAGATTTTGTTTCTCCAACAGCATGTCCCACTAAATCATATTTTAATGTAGCTTGTTTTGTTGAAACTGTTAATTATCCATTAATCCTTAATATTAGCTTTAAGGAAGGGAGCATGTAGAATGACTTTCTGATCTTGTGTAAGCATATTTCAAGAGCCAGGATCCATAACAACTTAAAACTGCATATCTAGACATAAACTGTATCTTTAATGCTTTCATGCTATGGTATAGTAAACAACACCTGCTTCAGAAATTCCCTCAAGGTTTGCGCATGCTGGGCATGCTGGTTTCTTTAAACATATTGTTTTCACTGTT
>NC_056746.1:328287169-328329669 GCF_019279795.1 Protopterus annectens
ATCCTTACTATAGATGCAATATTTTAAATGCTTGTTGTTTAGGGGAATTAAAGACAGAACTAGTTTATGTTCCCATATAAAGCTTCAGTAATGCATCTTCACAATGGCACTGTTTAATATGGCCTTATTATCTGTGCAGGTTATAAGCTTACATGCACTACTGATGTATTTTTAAATTTTATATATATATATATATATATATATATATATATATATATATATATATATAGTGTGTGTGTGTGTGTGTGTGTGTGCGCGCGTACGGACCTTCTCACACAGGTCGTAGCAGGGAAATGGTTCCTTCTACCAGTCCACTTACCTGTTTAACAAACAAAATAAATAATGAAATAAATGAATACAAATAAAATTGCATGCAGGCATGGGACAATATTTAAACTTGCCTGGTAAGAGATGAGGTGAAGAGACATTAATCGCCAGTTAGTGATATTGAATCTGCTGAGGTTGTTCTGTAAGAGTGATACTGAACCACAGGAAGAATGTGACGCAATGCCCCTGTTTATCAACGTGTGCCTGTGGCACTGTAATTATGACGAGCTGGGGGTGAAGAGATGAGCATACTTAGCAGTGAGGATGAAGGCTTCTGCTATATGACAGGAGGTACATGAAACACTGATCCCCGTTTATGAACATGTGAAACCCATGGCACTGTAATCATGAATAACTGGGGACAACAGGATAGGCAAACTCATTAGTTAGAATGAAGGCTTCTTTCCTTAAAGCAGTCTTGGTATGAAGACAAAGAGGATGAGAAACAGTTTAGCTTCTTATTAAAAGTGATGACAATTTCTCTTTTGCCTGATCAGTATTGCTGAAGAAAGAGAGATGGATTCTAAGCCAATCTGATCCTGAACCAACTCCTTTCCAGTCTGAAGTTCTAAGTCAGCAAACCATAAGTAGCAAATCCACAAGTGACCTCAGCTGCAGCATTCAGCAATGACATAATTAAACCCAAAGATCCCAAATCAGGATCCATACGGTAGTCTTCGATACTTCCTTGAGCTTGACACGCAGCTCGCCAACTCATTCATCTTTAGCCTTTCTGACTAACCTGTTATTATAACAGACAAAAGATGTCTGTGTTCACACCTGTTAAAAGGATGACTTTTATTGTTCTGTGACTGTAAGACTCTGCATGGACCTTCAAACAGCTCATGTCCTAGTAAACATTGGTACGGGTTATAAAGCAAACCTGCAGGGAAATTCACAATAACTACTGTAAACTAAAGACATGGAAGGAATAAAGTGTTCATTCTTTTTGCAATTATCATTAAAACTGCCTTTTGGCAAAGTGTTGTTTACCTTACGGTTTTCTCTGCTGCATCCACTCTACCATCTCATCATTTCATGCACCTCTGCAATACCAGGCTACAACTCTTATCACACTTTTCGAACACAAAATCAAGACCGAAACACTAAAGGTGGAGGAGTGTCCATATTTACCAAGGATATTCACACCTCCAGGCTAGTTGCCCAACACAATGCATCTGAAATTCTCCAGATGCAATTAACACTAGCTAAGACTGCAATCCAAATTGTAGCTTGCTACAGATCCCCCACCATGTCCCAAGATTCTCACTACACCTTTCTAAACATACTGGAAAATATTAAGATACAACCAAACACTCTAATACTGGGTGATTTCAACTACCCTGCCATTAACTGGGAAAGCTACTCAGGTACCAACTCCTTTTCCCAACAATTCTTGGAATTCATAAATTCCAACACCCTTTGCCCCACCAGGGGCTCCAATATCCTAGACCTGGTCATTACCAACATGGGTGATAGATGCGCCACACCAGTGGTCACCCCTCATTGGTCAGGTCTGACCATAAGAAAATCACCCTTGACATCCACATCCCACCACCACCCCACCAGTAAGGAAACCTCCTTAAAAAACTTCTCCAAAGCCATCTTCATGCTACTGAAGTCAGAAGTGACAAACTTCATGACACCCATGCAGATGGGATCTGAAAGTTCGACTGCAGAATCTTACACTAAGGCTCTGTACGAGCACATCCACTCGTGCATGAATCATGCCATCCCAGATAGAACCAAGATGCTCTCCTCCAAAAAAGGAAGCCAATCTGGTGATCCCTTGCTATAAACAAACTATACAACAGAAGGAAGAAACTGTTGCAGGAAATAGGAAAATCTCAGGATGCAAAAAACTCCCTCACCAGCCTCAGTAAGAAGCTGAGATCCCTCATAAAATCCTCAAAAGCTAGTTACGAAAATAAAATTGCCAAAGATTCCAAAGACAACCACAAGGCATTCTTTAGTTATGTCAAGAATCTAAATGGCAATGCTCAGATCTGCTCTGAGCTTCAACAGAATAGCATTAAATATACTGATCCCAAGGATATTGACAATATCCTTACAGATCGATTTAGTGCCAACTTCACCCCCCCCTCACCCCCTAAAGGGCCCATCTCAATACCAAAAGATTGCCAAATTCCGGTAATCACGGCCACACAAGTAGATACTGCACTCTCCAAAGCTAGGAATGCAGCATCCATGGGACCAGATGACATCCCAGGCTGTGTACTACATGAACTACAAAATGAACTGGCACCTCACCTAAGTGTCATGTTTAATCATAGCCTCACCTCAGGCTTCGTGCCCACTGAGTGGCGCACAGCTACAGTTATCCCACTCCACAAGGGGGGATCCACCTTGGATCCTGGGAACAACCGTCCCATCAGTCTGACAAGCCTGATCTGCAAGGGCATGGAATGCATGGCAACCTTCAAACACTGGACCCCACCCAGTTTGGGTTTGTGAAGGGCCAATCTTGTCTCCTGAACCTGATTGACTTCTTCGAATCAGTCACACACACACACACACACACACACACGCACACACACACACACACACACACACACACACACACACACACACACACACACACACACACACACACACACACACACACATAAATATATATATGTCCCCTTCAAAACATCTAAAATCCATAACATCTAATTTCATAACACTGAGACCAGAACATCTAAAACCCAAAACATCAAAAACCCATAACATTGAATTTCATAACATCTAACAGTACAAATCACTTGAAAATAGCATCCCCTCTACATATAACAACATATAATGACACCAAACTACAAAACACTTTTTACTATGTTTTTGCAGTGGTGGGGTTGATACCATGGGGTTAGGAAATTAACAATATTGGGTCATACCCTGCTATGATTCAGTGGTACCTAGTAAATACCAGTACCTGGGCTGTCTGTGTTCCACAAAGTCATCCAACAAGTCATGCTTTTTTGATTTTTCAGGCATTACTCAAAACCATAAAAAGAAAAAAAATGTTTTTTTCAGAATGGTAAGCACTTTGTCACCCCCCCCCCCCCATACAAATGCCACAGTCATGGAAAATGCCAACTGAAGTCACTTCCAGATCACTCCACACAATTTAATGTACACAAAACTACAATCCATCAAAACTGAACAAACACTGTTTGATGAAAGTTACCTCACCACAATGTAATTATGCCACAAAACCTGGGTGTCTCAAAGCCTATCGGGACCTCGCCAAGGCCTTTGACACCATCCCCCACTCTGGAATCATAGATAAACTTACTAAGCTGGGCATAAATCCCTAAGTCACTCAATGGGTTGCCAACTGGCTTACTGACAGAACCAAGACTGTAAAAGTAGCCGACTCCAAATCCAGCTCCAGACAAGTGACAAGTGGAGTATCTCAGGGTTCAATCCTGAGACCACTCTTGTTTGGCATCCACTTCTCTGAAGTACAGGCCAACACTAAGGGACTCTGGCTAACAAAGTTTGCAGGTGACTGCAAACTGGGAGCCATTATTGAATCCCCAAATGATGTAAATATTCTACAAAAGGTCCTTACAGAAACAGATGCCTGGTGCCAGAGCCATGGGCTCAAGCTTAATGCCAAGAAATGTATAGTTATCCCCTTTGGAAAAAAAACATGCACCTATGAATTACCACATAGGTGGCAGTACACTAAACATCAAAAGTGTGATGAGAGACTTAGGGACACAGGTGGACAATGGTCTCACTTTCGATAACTACATCGCCACAACAGTCAGGAAATCCTTCTATGTGGCACACCTCATCACTAAGGGCTTTTCATCCAGAAAAAAGGAGGTCATTGTTCCACTGTACTCATCCCTCATTAGACCCATTATAGAGTATAATGCCCCGTTTGGTATGTACCGCACAAGACATCTGCAACAGCTGAAAAGGCCACAGAAATACCTCACTAAAAGAACCACAGGCCTAAAGCAGATGCCATATGCTGACTGTCTAAAAAAACTCCAGCTATACTCTGTGGCATATCGTCTACTCAGAGGTGATCTCTGCTTAACATACAAGGCCATGTCAAACCCTGAGCTGTTGGACATGCTCCACTTAAAGAAATCCCAGTCTCTCAGGGCCACACGCTCCAGGGATCTAAACCTTGTCATCACAATGAACAAAACATGCTGGAGGGATAGGTTCCTGACCCAGAGATTCTCCATACTCTGCAATAGACTGCTCATACATGTCAAGCAGAGCGCCTCCTTGGCCCTCTTCAAAAGGAACCTTGATTATTGGATGGGAGATAGGAAATTCACCCCGGAGATCATGTCAGTCACACTGCTCAACAGGGGTCCAGAGAAGTAAATATCGTGGGAAGAAATATCCAGGGAATTGTTATAGCTAGGGTTGTATAGGCACCAACCTATGAACCTATTAACCTAATCCATGATGCACATTAGATGTTGATAATTTACATATTTTATAGAACATGATCCGTATCAAATAGCCTTTGGGTGTCATTGTCAATTATCATTGCCATGGAAACAGAAAGTTACTCATTTGTAGCTAATCAGCATAAAATTAACTTATCTGTAAAGTCACATGTTACTGCAAAATTAGGCGGACCACACACTGAAAATCTGAATACTGCCTTGTACTAAAATCTGTATAGTACATGGAGTAACCTTAAATGTAGTCAAAATCATTATATTTATTATATGTTAAAGATTCCCACCAGAGGTACAACATGTACACTGTCTTCTTCAGTTTCTAGTGCTCTACAGCACAGGCTTCCTTTTCATTTTTGAAACCTTAGGAATACAAATAAAGAAAAGTTTAAAACACATATATTTTTTATGGCTAAGATGCTAACGATGATTTTGATTTGTGATGCTGCTTATGGTCATACTAACTATGTGAATGGATGTAAGACCCTCCTGTAAATAGGTTACTTTTAAGATTAAACAATAAATAAAGTAAATAGAGAAATACGACATGGAGTCTGACTAAGAAATATGTGACTCATTCTGACTACAAAAACAAACAACAATCAGAAACAAATATGAAGGGGCAACACGGGACAGTCTGGATTGTGTTGCTGGAATTAGCCATGACAGGGGAGGACAGGGTATAGTTATAATGTGAACATGGGTTAAGGTAACTTGGGGTGGACTGTTTAATTAGCCCTAGGAGGGAAAACTAATTGGTTGTGAGCAACGGAGGTGTTATTTGTTTTGCTAGTGGTAGATTTAGTGTCTATTATATCAAAGTGGGTACCAAAGCTAAAGGGGGGGGTGCTAGGATGTCAAATCATTTAGAATTGATGAATATCCATTCTGATCTTGGTTGAGAAGGGGAGGCAGGTATATTTGTGAGACAATAAGTTTTTCCTCATTTTTTAATTAAGATTTTCTTTTCTTAAAAATGTAGTAAACAAGATGAATCAAACATAACTAACAGTGAAATGTGGTAGCATAGGTTCCTCCGGAGCAGCTCTTTTGAGTGTGCACCTTTAACCCCTAGTGGGCGTGGCTTAAGCCTTTAAAAACTAAGTTATCACCTTAGAGTTCTAGAAAACTCTCATTGAAAGAGGTCAAATATCAATAGAGTTGTGTCTGCCATCACATATGGATCAAGACAAAATATCATGGTACCTTGTAAGTAACATGGTTTTGGAATTATTAATGCAAATATGAACAATCCATATTTGACACCTAGAGGAGCAGTAGGGGTTAACTGCAGAAGATGCCTGGAGGAGCACTCGGCTGTAATGATGACACTCAGGTTGTGTAAAATTATTTATATTCTATCATATTAATTATTTCATCTCCTTACTTTTAAGCTCATTGGCACTTAATGGTAATAACAAAAAGGGTTATATATGCTATTATGCAATCCTAAAAAGATGCACACATACACTCTGGATACTTTGTTCTAAAAATCTCAAAATAACCTTTACATTTTGCAGGTGTCAATCATGTGAGAGGGCAGATTTATTAAGCGGCAAGGATATTGCAGCTTCTTTACCAGTATGCCATTTGTGGTCATGGCTGTAGCACTGAGTGCATGACAGTAACTGTAGCAAACTGCTTGCTACTCATGCATCAAACAGCTTGCTGTTTTGCTGGAAGACCCATCTACAATTCTGATTCATGATGAAACATGCACTTAGCATTAAAAAAAAATCACCTTTTTTGCCCAGTGCATACAGACATTATAGGTCTTCAAAAGGTACCATCTGTGTTTGCCAGGTAAACTGTACCTAGGTCCTCAACACTGCACCCACCACTTACATGGGGGAAAATACTCCAAATTTGTCCCAAAAGTATCAGTTGGGCTTGTTGGTAATAAATAGAAAGAGCTGTTATTAAATGCACCTGAGGAACGAAGGACCCTGTTTAACTGTCTAAATATGGTATTTGCATATTGTGATGTGTTTACTCCCTTCAGCTTGTTGCTACAGCCATAACTAACTGCATAAACTAACCTCCAGTGCACATCATCATTAAGAATAACATCAGGTCCCTGCATCTCTGATATAAAGGTCCTGACCAGCTGCTGGTTTCAAGTAGCCAGGTAAGTCCGATTCTACCAGAGCACTACCAAACACATGCTCATCATCTAATACCATAATAAGATGGAAGAAGTAGCTAGTCCTCCTGTAATTTTAAAGCTACAGTATTGGGTCATACCCTGCTAGGATTCAGTGGTACCTAGTAAATACCAGTACCTGGGCTGTCTGTGTTCCACAAAGTCATCCAACAAGTCATGCTTTTTTGATTTTTCAGGCATTACTCAAAACCATAAAAAGAAAAAAAAATTGTTTTTTTCAGAATGGTAAGCACTTTGTCACCCCCCCCCCCCCCCCATATAAATGCCACAGTCATGGAAAATGCCAACTGAAGTCACTTCCAGATCACTCCACACGATTTAAGGTACACAAAACCACAATCCATCAAAACTGAACAAACACTGCTTGATGAAAGTTACCTCACCACAATGTAATTATGCCACAAAACCTGCGTGTCTCAAAGCCTAAAATGTTTGTGGGTTACAGATATGGGTAGACTTTGTAGAAAATAGCAAAGATATGATTACAAAGCCAGTTTAAAAAGGAGAATTCTAAGCTCCATTTAGATATGTCATGTTTTCCAGCTAAATAACTCTCAATTAATCCACCAACAAGCCCATAATAATAACCAGAGCAGGAACCATTTTTAACTCTAAATATTAAATATATGATGGATTCCACTGATAATCATTCTGAACTTTAAGGGAAGCCACGGGATCAAAATTACCAGAGAAGTCCAATGATTTGGAATTATTCATCTTATTCCCAGCTTCATCCCACTTTTGAAGAATGTTCCAGATAATTGGCATGGTAGATCATTGGAAAATAAAGCTATTCCCCCATAACCAAACTCTTCCTCTTCATCATCATACCCATTATTAGCAAAAGGGCATTTCAGAGATTCGACTCTTGGTATGATCTAAAGCTAAAATTAATACAATTTAAGCCAAAGGGGATCCTTACTTACTTCCTGCTTCACTCTCAAAAAGACAGAAGTGTATGATCCCACTTTGATTGCTACTATCGACTCTTCATAAATAGATTGCAGGGTATCTACTTCTGATTCCAGGAGATAAAGGTTCCTTATCCTTAAAAATGCAATTGACGTTTTTTGGCAGTAGCAGAAATTATTGCCCAGATGTTCTCATCCTTCACTTAAACCATCATATGATGTGCTCTCCATAGAATGTTACCTCAATATTTTAACCAATTACAAAGCCTGACTGATCTTCATGAATAATGAAGGTATGGCTTCAGCCTAGTTGCCCAAATACCTTTAATGTCTTATAATCTAAATTTAGTAAATATATAGGATGATAACTATTGAGATAAGAGGAATCATTACCTGGTTTCAAGATGGGGAAGTTAGACCTTGATTCTGTAATTGTGGGGACACTCATTTGCCAGTTATATATATTGAAAAGTCTTCTAAAGCAGATCAGTTTTTTTTCTTGATGGAAACTTCTTATAAAACTCACCTGTAAACACCCTTGTCAAGGAACCTAAAATAAAGTCACAAAATACCAGCAATTAATTCTTTCTTAACTATTGGGGTATCTAACAGACTTAAGCTTCTTCACACAGAAACCACCAGAGATACAGTTGGAAAACACCAGATTACACATAGAGTAGCCAGAGTGCAACCTTTTCAAACAACACTCAGCATTTCTAAGATCTTCCACAGAGAACAAACTCAAATGTTTTTAGTGAGTCAGTAAGGATCAGAATCCAAGACTGTCTAACCTGTATCTTCTGTCTGCTTGCTAACCTGTTACATGCCTTTTGGGCCACTTTATAATACTGTAAATGCATCCTATCCATGGCTATTTCCATTAGCCTATTTAGGATCACATGGATCATTTTAACTTCCTTCATTCCTGCACATGTTCAGGTATCCCAGACTCTCCACTTCCCTTACTCAGTACACTGACTTGTTAAAATAATGCATTTCTAGTGTCATGAGCATTACAGAGCTCACACCCATGATTGTAAGTGACCATGTAAATAACATTTTAAGGTATCCCACAGAAATATGGGAAAGTGAGCCTTCCAGTCATGTGTTTCCAGGAACTTATTTAGAAAATGTTCTAGTAGTGTTTTAAAGTCTTGCTTCTTGGTAAAATAGGAGGACATCTCTATGATTTCAAAATGTCAGGATCCAGGTTATCTAAATCTGTTATTAAGCCCATCATGGTGTATCTGTAGTTCTGAGGCCTTGGCAATAGGACAGCAACATCCATAAATTATTGTCGATCACTCTAAATGGCTGGTGTTTTCCCAAGCAATGTGTAAAAACCTAGTAACACCTTAACTTGCTGCACTTAGATCTTTTCATCCTAGTTCAACAAACTGCTTTTCTACTATCTTGGAGCAGGCCAATTGATAGTGTTGGACCTTTTCATTGGTATCTATTCGATCTGATATAAAGTTGCCCATAACCATCTTGATACTTTTCAATAATATGGAGAGGCATCAGTAAACCTTCTCCAGTACCAGTCCCTGGATGCAGATATATGGAGAGAAGTGTTATCAATGAAGGAAAATGTCATCAATGTAGAGTTATGTTTAGAAATGACCTCTGCTACCTCCAAACCAAATCAAAACCTTCAAGGATATCCAAAACTTGTATCTCAGGGCTTATGTATGTAGGCAAATACCACTGTTCACTATTTGCCCAATGAATCAAAAGAGGCTGCCAGCAAAGTATGTCTATTTCTGTGGTTTCATATGCTCCACAAAAGAAATATATGTTTTCTGAAATGCTAAAAGCTCAGGAGAATACAGATTTGACCAGCATAGTATTCCTTGTGTTTTTGGGGATAATTCAATCCATTAATATTTAACTTTGTACTTCTCATATACAATAACAAAATACCAGCATCCTGACTTTGCTGATTTATTAATAATCAGCTGAGAGAATACACCAGCTGTAGAAAATAAAAATTCCCTACGTACATGAACCAAAACAACATGATTCCAACCCATCCACCCATCCTACAGCTGTGTCTTGCTAGATTTATCACAAAAACTAAGAAACATAGCAGCATTATGACCAGAGATAAACCACCAAAAGAAAATAAATAAATAAACAGGTATAGAACAAGACATACACACAGTAACACTGGATAACCTGTATATGAAGTGCAAATTCTGACCTTCAAGATCACAGACAGAAGATATTCCCCTCTCTATAGCCCAGTTCATAGCCAAGGAAGAAAGAAGAAAAATGTCATTCAAATTAAGGAAATTCCCTGTAATAGTGTCCTTTAACTAATTCATCCATATACAACATACAATAAGAATCACTTTACTAATGGCTCAGTCCTTGGCCCCCTATTGTTCGGCATCTACTTCTCAGAAGTACAGGCAAACATAGGAGGACTATGGCTGACAAAGTTTGCAGATGACTGCAAACTGGGTGCCATAGTGGATAGTACATCGGACACAGACATCCTTCAGATGGGTCTCACGGAAACTGATAGCTGGTGCCAGAGCCATGGCCTGAAGTTAAATGCAAAAAAGTGTATAGACATACCCTTCGGGAAAAACAAGGTAACCCCAAGCTACCATATAGGTGGCAACCCACTAAGCACAGAAGAGGTTATCAGGGACCTGGGTACCCAGGTTGACAGTGGCCTCTCGTTTGACACTCACGCTGCTAAAGTGGTTCGAAAGACCTTCTACATTGCCCATCTGATCATGAAGGGATTCACATCCAGATCAAGTGAGGTCATTGTTCCCTGTACTCTTCACTTATCAGACCAATGATCGAGTACAATGCCCCATTCGGGATGTATCTCACCCGACACCTGCAGCAATTGGAGAGACCCCAAAAGTTCCTCGCCAAAAGGATAAAGGGACTCCAAAACCTGTCATATACTGCCAGACTGAAGAAACTCCAACTCTATTCAGTTGCATACCGTCTGCTCAGAGGTGACCTGTGCCTGACATACAAGGCCATGACCAACCCGGAATTAATGGACATGCTCCACCTCAAAAAATCCAAATTCACCAGAACCACTAGAGCAAGTGACTTAAACCTTAGCACGGATATAAATAGGACATGCTGGAGGGATAGATTTATCACCCAGAGACTCCCCATGCTGTGGAATAAAATCCCGTCCATGTGAGGCAGAGCACCTCGCTGGCTCTGTTCAAGAGAAATCTTGACCGGTGGATGGGAGATCGTAGGTTTACCCTGGGTATCATCTCTGTGTCACTGCTGGACAGAGGCACAACAAACTAATGGGCACATTATTTCTAACATAAGGGAAGCCACATAACTTTGGGCTAGGCTTATAAATGCCTTAGGGCAGATAGCCTAGTATAAACCTATGAACCTATGAACACAAACTGAAAAAAACATTACTACTTATTAGGTAAGGGTAGGGCAAATACAGCACACATGTGTAATAGCACAATCAAACTTGTGTCTCTCCCCAGACAGAAAAGATTTAAGAGTGTAGTATGCAATCAGTATACAATCACAAAGAACCTAACATAACAATATGTGTACTAAGGTAGAAATGCATCAAAATAAACATTAATCATATATAACAAATTAACAGGTCTATATTAGAACATTGAAGTTTCAGAACTTCTAATGTTCTAATATCGACCCCTATTCAGCGAATGTTGACAACATCGAACATGCAGAACAGCAAATGTTTTCCTAGGGAAAACATTTGCTGTTCCAAGACACATACACACAACACAAGCACACCAAACAAACAAACAGCAATCCACATACATACACCTAAAATTTTACATCTAACCCTACACTAAACTGTACATACACCACTAACTATCCACTTACCTTAACCCAAACCCTAACCCTAAGGTCCGTCACTATTGCACACTCACCTCACCTGCGCCCTAACCCTAACTCACCTACCCTGCCCTAATTCTCACGTCCACACAATCGCACACTTACCTGACCCACACCCTAACCCTAACTCACCTAACCCACCCTAACCCTCATGTCCACACAACTGCACACATACCTGACCTGCACCCTAACCCTAACTCACCTAACCCGCCCTAACCCTCACGTCCACACAATTGTACATATACCTAACCTGCGCCCTAACCCTAACTCACCTAACCTGCACCCAATCAATCACACACTTACCTGAACCCAACCCGTAACTTTCCATCACAGTGCTGAAAATAGCGAAGCACAGAAACGGACAAACAAATATTCTTTCCCTAAGAAAGAATTTGGTTTTCTGTAGCTTCGCTATCTTCAGCGTTTGCTGAATAGGGGTCGATATTAGAACATTTGAAGTTTTGAAACTTTGATGTTCTAATATAGACCCCAAATTAACAAGCTACAACTATGGATGCACTATTGAAACGCTGGTTTCTTAGCATGGGGTAGGGAATCCAAAGCATGTCCTCCTACAAGAATGACCAGGAATCAGGCCTTACAAGACACATCCAAGAGCACCAACAGTCTGCTATTATGCCATAGCAATGTCAAACCTAAACACTTTAAAACTAAATCCTTAAAAGGCTATATGTGCTAATGCATATATTATCAGTAATATAGTGGTTACCATAGCTTCAGCAATACCTCTCACTTACTTAAAATGGAATGAAACACCCCATAATCTTCACAATAAATGAGTGACATCCCACATCACCAGTACATGTACAGGTTGACTGTCCAAGACTTGGTGACAGTAAATATAGAGAACATGAAGTCCTCCCGTGACAAACTCAAGCAGGCTGGTTTGTTTGAACAGACACTGAACAGGTTCCCCTGCTGGATCGGTTTACAGTAGCTTCTAGTCAAAGACTTATGTAACTTATTTCTGACAAGGAAGGTTTTGGATTTAAGGGTGAGAATTTGATGTCTGACAGGTTTAAGGCAGATAGATCACTGAGGCTGGGGTAGTTCAGTCTTGAAAATTCAGTGGCCATATTTCTGTTGCGTCAGTGTTGTTATGCACACTAAATAAGATGTGTTTGATATGACATATATCATCTCAATCTGGTGCTTTTGTCAGCTATTTCACTTACGCTACTTACAAGTAAATGCTAGCTTTAATATTAATACTTTCAAAAAACTTAGATCAAAATATTTAGAACACAAAATAGAAAGGTGCAGTTCTAGCTACTAAAGTATGTTAAGAGCATATTGACAACATGTTGGCATGCAGAGTTAGTGCTGTGACTGCAACCCCAGCAAAGCTGGTTCTGTTCTTAGTCTGGGCACTGTAGGAGCTATTGGTGAGAAAGGAGAGTAGAGCTGAGGCAATACCTGTTCAGCTGTATCGGGGGAGGGTGAAGTACACATGCTGAAATCTCTGGTGAAGAAGAACAATCTCTGAGGCACTTGTTGGAAGAGGTGAGGGCCTTCTGAGGGATTAACACACTCATGGAAGTGGGTGACATACCCTTGTTATGGTCCATTTCACTCCAATCCCTTCATAGGTTTATAGGTAGGTACTAGGCTATCTGCCAGAAGGCATTTATAAGCCTAGCCAGAATGTGTTGGCTTTCACTGTCCCCTTAGATTAGTTCCCTGTGCCTCTGTCCAGCAGATCCACTGAAGTGATCCCTGGGGTAAACTTTCTGTTTACCATTCACTCGTCAAGGTTTCTCTTGAAGAGTGTTAGTGAGGAGCTCTGCCTAATGTAGACTGGAATCTTATTCCAAAGCATGGGAAGTCTCTGGGACAGGAATCTATCCCTCCAGCACATCCTATTTATTGTTGTGGTGAGGTTTAGATCCCTAGACCGTGTGGCTCGAGGGAATAAGGCTTTTCTTTAGATGGAGCATGTCCATCGATTCTGGGTTGGACATAGCCTTGTATGTCAGGCAGAAATCACCTCTGAGTAGGTGGTATGCAACCAAGTACAGCTGGAGTTTCTTCAGTCGAGCTGCATAGGAAATCTGTTTGAGGCCAGTGATCCTTTAGGTGAGGTACTTCTGTGGGCTTTCCAGCTGTTGCAGGTGTCTTGTAAGGTACATCCCAAATGGGGAATTGTACTATATGATGGGTCTGATGAGTGATGAGTAGAGGGGCACAATGACCTCTTTTGATCTGGATGCGAACCCTTTTGTGATTAGGTGGGCCACATAGAAGGATTTTCTAACCACTTTGGCAATGTGATCATCAAAGGAGAGATTACTATCTACTTGGGTCCCCAGATCCCTTATTACATTTTCTGTAGTTAGGGGACTAACACCTATGTGGTAGTTTGTGGGTACTTTATTTTTTCCAAAGGGGATGACTATGCACTTTTTGGCATTTAGCTTGAGGCCATGATTTTGACACCAGGTATCCTTCTCAGTGAGACCGTTTTGGAGGATGTCTGTCAGCTGGAGAGTCAGTTATAGTCCCTAGTTTGCAGTAGTACCTCTGAGAAGTGTATGCCAAACAGGAGGGGTTCTAGGATTGAGCCCTGGGGAACGCCACTTGTAACCACTTTAGAGTCGGACCTAGCTCCCACAACTCTCACCATGTGGGTTCTGTCCAAGAGCCAGTTGGTAACCCATCTTGTAATGTAGGGGTTTATGTTCAGGCTGGTGAGCTTGTCTATAATACCAGAATGGGAATGGTGTTGAAGGCCTTTGCGAGGTCTAGGTAGGCTGTGTGTACCACCTTTCCCTCATCTATAGCCTTGGTAACTGACTCAAAGAAGTCCACCAGGTTTAGGAGGTATGATCTGCCCTAAACAAAGCCAAACTCGGTAGGGTCCAGTGTTAGGAGGTTCCCAATGTCTCTGTTAATGAGTTCCATGATGATGCGCTCCATAGCATTGCAGACCAAGCTAGTCAGGCTTATAGGGCAATAGTTCACAGGGCCTGTTGTGGCTCCACCTTTGTGGAGCAAAATAACCATTGCTGTGTGCCACTCTCTGGGTACGTAGCCTGTGGAGAGGCTGAGTTTGAACAGTGTGCCTAAGTGAGGGGTTAGTTCATTTTTGAGCTCATGTAGGATGCAGCCTGGGACACCGTCCAGTCCCATTGATGCTGTGTTTTTGGCTTTGGAGAGGGTTTTTTAACCTGAGTGTCTGTGATTTAAGGGGTTCGACATTCTTCTGGTATGGTTATCATCCCTTTTGGTGGGGAGAGGGTGGTGAAGTTTGCACTGAACCTGTCTGCCTGGATGATGGCGATATCGGTCAGTTCAGTGTATTTTGGCCCTTCTGCACTAACTCCGAGCAGATCTGAGCATTGCCACTTAGATTCTTGACATAGCTAAATAATGCCTTGTGGTTATCTTTGGTGTCCTTGGCAATTTTTTAAGACATACATGGTACTGGAAAAGAGAGTTCAGTACCCAAAATGTCTCCTTCTGGTTACCTGAGTGATGGCTATACCACAAACGGATCTTTCCTGTTTACAGAATGTATGGGAAGAGTCATGACAATTGACCAGATGGCCAGCAGGCACAGGGAGACAAAAACAAACATTATAACAATGCAATCTTCCCCTTCATATAGGCCAAACTATTTAAAAAGTCAACCACAACATAGTAAATATAGGTCTTTGGTAGTAAACCTACATGCACACAATTGTAAATGCCATTGTGTACTAGCTTTAAAATGTTACTGGGACTACTGCAATTTAAAGAACTGAATAATGGTGCTCCCTGGCTGGCACAGTCACATTCACATTTTCTTGCATGTCACACGCCAGCTCCTGGTATGTTAATGCATACCATGCATTCCTGCTCTTTGACCAAGCCAGCAGGCAGGCAGGCAGGCATTTCTGTATTGCTTAACAGCACTGGATAGCACTACAGTGAAAGGCAGGGATGTACTGTGTAGCTTGCTAACAGCTATAGTAACTGCTTAGCAAAGCATGCTGTCTAGTCCCCCACACTGTAGTACTGTATGTCAGAGGCTTGACAAACTGAGATTTATTCATAAACTACAGGCATTATACATGCTTCTGGTACTGGGTCATAAATATATTATGTAATGAAGGGCTCTGTTGCTCTGTCTGCTCCCATTGTTAGGAGCTCACCAGCATCATGGGGACAGGACAAGGTAGTGTGCATTATCAAGTTTGCCTGCACTATATGGGACTTTATTGTTAGCAAAGATTTTCTTATCATGCAGTGAAGATGTAAGACAGATTTTCTAGTGTTTCAGAGTGAGTATGTTGCCCAGTGCTGTCTGCTATGCAGAACACCAGCACTGGAGGTAGACTGATGCATACAGGTGGTTGTATGCTGCTGGAACCCCATAACTAACATTGCAGGACTCAGTACATACAGCACTACTGAAACTTTTCTGAATGTCATATGAGTAGGGGAGTGGGCTCATTAGCATATGGGATAGATGGTTAGGGCACCATGGAGCAGGACTGAACTAGGGGTTTTGCTAGATCCTTCTCCAGAATGTTAGGTAGGTTTGTGACTCAGACAGGGCTTTGTGTGGTCCTCCATGGCAGGGTTTATGGATATGGTCCTTAATTTTAAAATGTTTACAGGAAATTCCCTCAAAATAAGACTTGTTAAAAACATACTGACTTTCATGAAAATACTTATTAATTCCATAGCCTAACAGAATGAGGTACTAGAATAACATTTCTAGTTGTCTCCAAATAACATTTACAGCTGACTGTTGCAGATCTTTTAAAACCCTTTTCTTTTTTTAAGTCACTATTTATAGTCTTTCTAGTGTCCATAAAGACTTCTCTTATTTAATTTTTTATTTATTTGTCTTTGTTGGCTAGTAAAGTCTGACTGGGTAAAGCCCATTTTCAGGAGAGGCCCATGGAGAAAAGCTCCAGCAGATACATTTAAGATAATCATGACCAAACATTTTGTTTCACAAAGATACATCACATAGGTAGCTCTTAAGGCATCAAGGTCCAAACAGGTAATTGCTCTGTAATGACACTATACAAAGGTAAAACAAGCATTTCTTCTGCGGTGACATCATACATGATATTAAATTTCAAATATGAAACATTTAGCATGCAAACTATTCATAAGCAATGCACATGAGGAGCAAACATTAGATATGATTTATAAGATGTAGGAAAGGCGGTTTACAGTACAGGTGTTTGGTAAATTGAGGTAAGGACTATAAAACCTTAGTTGGTATGTAGATAATAGTTAAAGCTAGAAGGAAAAGGGGGGATTGGATAGCTGATGAGTCAATAATAGAGAAGGAGAGAATATTAGGGTTCATACTGAGGAAATATGAAAAAAAATAAAAGATGTAAAAAAGTAAATGTGAATGAATTATAATATGCAGAAAAATGCAAAGCAATGTATTTGAATATTACCATTAATGCTAAATTCACAACAAACTCAAAACATTACGTTTTAAACTTTTTAGCTTCAAAATGCTGTTAAGCACACAACCATTCATCCTTAATTTTACAGAAATTTCTTAATTCTTCCAACTTTAGGAATCTTGGTTCAATTTGCAGGGAAAGTTCTAATCCAACAATATTTTATTTAAATGGTCTGGTCAGGGAATAATAAAACAAATTTCGGCTTAAGGCGCATCTTGTTTGTGTTTCTTATTATGCATACGTTTTGACACGTTTTGCTAACGTGTTTTGTTGCCCATCGTGAAAATGCTCATGACTTTCTTTCACAGTGCAAGATTGACCACCATCTTGCTGCCTAAGTCTGGTCTGGCAAGATAACCATCTTATTGTATTGTTAACTTCTCGGTTTCAAATTGTAAGATGTAGCCGCATTAATTATAAAGTTTGCAAGAAAGATGTGCCATAAGTGCACAATAAGGCAAACTTTGATGTTCTCACAGTAACAGTAAGTCAGAGTTAATTCTCACAGTAGTTTTTGGGTGGTCAATTTGTAAGGCTCTAACACGCAGATCATCACAGGGTGGAACACCTGCTCGTCATCAACATTGTAGGATATCCCCTTTTTTCATCAAGATTTTGAAACATAGTTATTGTTGGAAGTTGTAATTTAGGTTCAAGACATATCAAACCCCACATTAAAAATTAAAGGACCAGCAGAATATGGAAGGCAAATAAACATATCACCAAATTATGGTACAGTGGCATTAAACATATTGTTCAACAATGGTACATAACATTCAGACATCCAATAGCGACTGGTTCATCAATCACGAACATTTCATCAATAAAGTAACACCACGTTGAGAACATTTCATCAAGTGTAATCATAATGAAAGGCCCGACCATTGTGATCAAAACACGCTCACGTAACTGCCGGACCAACAAACTTTTACAGTAGCGCGGCTTTTGGATATGTGATATTTTAACTTTGAATTACAATATGTACTCTGTTTGTGTGTGTTTCTGTTAAATCATCTCAGAAACACTATGAAGTCAAATTTCGCGTCTGTAATGTCTGAATGTCAAAGCAAAAGAATCCCAATTCCCTGAATAAATGTGTTGAATTTAAATAGTCTGTTGTCAATTCACCAACAAACATCTACATTACCATCAAGTAAAGTAAAGATACCACTGAAGAAACGAAAGTAAAAAAAAATTTGAACTTTCAATTATTAATACAAATTTGAACTCACAATTAAGCCACAAAAGCCATGACCATATTAACAACACTAAGTACAGGGTGAGGTGACCCCATGGCGACAATTTTTGGAGATAAAAAAGTCCAACAGTTCTTCTACTACAAGTGAGACTTCATCACTGACACTCCTAACTGCCTTAACATTTCACTAACCCATTCCACGCTATATCGTAGGGAATACATGTATATAAATCCTTTACATCGATGGTCAGAAAGTTGTAAGAGGATCCAAGAAGGCGATATTTTTTTAAGAAGGACCATGAGTCCTTACAATCTGCTTTATGTTAACCAAGCATTTTGCAAACAACTTTTGCAACAGAGTAGGGAGAACCGCGACTGTCAGCTAAAAGGTCGATTGGTGGGTTCTCAGTATTTTTATGTATTTTGAATTCCAAAATTCCAAGGAGACAGGGGAACCTGGGTAAGTAGTAAAGTAGCACATTTCTCGATCAATCCTATCCTCAATAATATAATCTTCCACACGTTCTTAATGATGTTATGTGAACTTGAAACATAGGATTCGGAAAATAGTAAATTCACCATCATCCGAACGTAATCAAAAATAACAAAAAATACCCACTTATCTTTTTTCAGGTTTCTACATGATATTATTTTTGTTGATGGATAAGTTTTAAACCTATCCTTTCATTCTGTAGTTCACCATATTTTTCTGTACCTTATTAACAAAGCGTGCTGTTGAACTAAATTCCGCATGTCAAGTTCACACAAAACTGTTCAAAACTTTAATCAGTGGTGGTGGTGTGTGGATTAAGTGCTAGGGATGTAAAAATGGTTGGGTTCATTGTAAGTCAATTATTGTTACATCGACAGTTTTAGGTGGAACGTAGGTAGGTGTTCCTCGAGAGCAAATTCACTACATCGAAGGTATATCTACCCTGTGTCACCCTTTTTCATTAACAAGGATCACTGGTCCTTTGTGTACCAATTCACCCTCTGTAATAACTGTAGTAGCGTCTAAGTTGACTAAGCTATCCAAAGGTGCTCCACTAACCTCAGTTGTTAACATACATTCATGCACATAGGGTAAATTGCTGGAAACAGTAATGTCAGGAACTAACAAAGTGTTGTTAGACAAAATGTCATTGTATAGGATAAAAATCTCGTCCGCTACAATATTTTGTTGTTGTTGCTTCTCCCCTAAAAAAAAAAATTTTTGGATCTAATAAGTGTAATAACCCGGGGTTGATTGCTCCTGGCCCAACACAATGTTGCTGTAACTAGGTTCAAATAGGTCATTTTGCATTTTGGTCATTCCCCGATATATAATTGTTGAAATTCTCCGATCCGTTATAACTAGGTTTATTAGCCTTTTGCTGCCAAGTCTGAGACAAAGAGGTTTGGGTAAGCTAAACCTTCATGATAGCCTTGTTTAGTTTCAATTTGTTCTATACTAGAAAAAAAATAGAAAAATACGACTGTACTATACCCTAAGAATGAGATTATATAAAAACCTTTGTCGTTCAGACCACACACACACTGCCTCAGTGATTCAACGGCGCATACCATACCATAACAGTTTACTCATGAGCCAATAAGTTCCAGACCCTGCGGTCAAACAAAGCTATAATTTCCAAATGAAACCGCAGTATCGCTATACGCCGATCGAATGGTTTGGGACTATCTTATTTTCATACATTCTTTAAAATAGGAACCCTCAATTGAGTTTTCCTTGCGTCCAACAAAAGTAAGTCGGATGTAATGTCGGGATGCAGTCGAAAGCCTCGGTTCACCATCTTCATTCATTTGTACAACATTATTGTTAGAGCCAAAAATGTGTCAGCAAATATGAGCTAAATTAAAGTTATTACCTGTTAAACAATTGTTTTGCTGCAAAGGCTCAAGGTGTTCGTTATGACTCCAAATTCAAAACGGTTCCCGTTGATGGTATGAAAACAGCGAGTCTTCCATTGTTGTTACTTATCAAACCCGGAAGAATGAGGCTCCGTGGTGAAATAGCAGCAGAAATGGTATAAGGCTTGCAGAGATGTCCACAATGTTACTGGTGTCACGGCACCCGTCTTGGGAAGCTGAATTAAAACCAGTCCCTTTCTCTACGTTGAGGGATGCCGGAAGTAGTACTTTCCCAGAATCGAGTCTGCGCTCAAGTACATCCATGCGAGATAGTAAACTGTCCAAACGCAGGATAACAGACTCGAAATTGCTATTATTTCCTCCTAAGGCATTAGGTGGTGGTAACTGTATAACATCCGAACAGTCTTTCAGTATAACTGGTGTTGAATCGAAAGGTGTGCCAATATCTTCACGCTCCCCCAGCTTTCATGACAAACAGTTGAAACACAAATTTTAACAAACTGACGAAACCAAACACTGGGTAGGGAAGAAGACACAAGACACACTGAGAAAAAAAAAGAATAGCGCTTTTCGTTTATGAGGTTCAAAAACTTCTTCAGACAATACAAAATATTTCAACAGTCCTTTAAATACATTCAGTTTAAAATAATCAACCAATCCACAAACAAGTGCATTGAGTGAAGGAACTAGGTCACCACCCCCTAAAACATGGATAAAGCCAAAATTTAAGCTTTAAAAAGACCGCAAGGACTTTACTAAAACCACAATATTCTATACAAACTATAAAAATTAAAATATATTATGAACCTCATAAACGAAAAGCGCTTCATTTATTCTTTTTGGTCTCAGTGTGTGTCTTCTTTCGCTCTACCCAGTGTTTGGTTTCGTCAGTTTGTTTAAAATTTGTGTTTCAACTGTTTGTCATGGCTTCTGGAGTGGAGCGTGAAGATATTGGCACACCTTTCGATTCAACACCAGTTATACTGAAAGACTGTTCGGATGTTATACAGTTACCACCACCTAATGCCTTAGGAGGAAATAATAGCAATTTAGTCTGGACAGTTTACTATCTCGCATGGATGTACTGGAGACCAGACGATTCTGGGAAAGTACTTACCGCATCCCTCAACGTAGAGAAAGGGACCGGTTTTAATTCAGCTTCCCAAGACGGGTGCCGTGACACCAGTAACATTGTGGACATCTCTGCAAGCCTTCCCTGTGGGCAAGTTTGCCGCACAGGGGCTAATAATAATAGCAATACCATTTCTGCTGCTATTTCACCACGGAGCCTCATTCTTCCGGGTTTTGATAACCACGCCGGTAGTAACAACAATGGAAGACTCGCTGTTTCTTACCATCAGCAACAGGGAACCGTTTTGAACGCCAGGTCCTGTAACAATGAGCCTTTGCAGCAAAACAATTGTTTAACAGGTAATAACTTTAATTTAAGCTCATGGCTTGCTGACACTTCATTTTTTGGCTCTAACAATAATGTTGTACAAATGAATGAAGATGGTGGAACCGAGGCTTCTTGCATTGCATCCGACTTAAAGGAGTTGGACAGACTTTTGGTCAAACTAAGGAAAACTCAATTGGAGGTTTCCTATTTTAAAGAATGTATGAAAAATAAGATAGTCCCAAAAGGACTTCGACGTTGGCAGTACCCTACCGGTTTAGAAGCTAATTCACCTTTCCATTTGGAAATTATAGCTTTGTTTGACCGGCAGGGTCTTGAACTTATTGAGCTCATGAGTAAACATTATGGTATCGCCGTTGAATCACTGACTGAGGCAGTGTGTGATCTGGACAACAGAATTAGGTTAAATAATGAGTTCATTCGGTATAAATACGAGTACAGTCGTATTTTTTCTAGTATAGATTTGTACTTGAACAAATTGAAACTAAACAAGGCTAAGAAGTTGGATAGGGATCTGAAAGCCTATCATGAAGGTTTAGCTTACCCAAAACCTTCTTTGTCTCAGACTTGGCAAAAGGCTAATAAACCTAGCCTTAACGGATCGGCGAATTCCAACAATTATGCCTCAGGGAATGACCAAAATGAAGGAGTTCAGTCACCAGTTAATGGTACATCACAAAATGACCTATTTGAACCTAGTTACAGCAACATTGTGTTGGGCCAGGAGGGCAATCAACCCGGTCATTACAACCTTAGATCCAAAAATCCCCATTTTTTAGGGGCAAGACAGAAGCAACAACAACAACCAGTACAAGGGAACCAGAAAAGGAAACAGAAGAACAATTGAATATTGTAGCGGACAATTTTCTACCTATCCTATACAATGACATTTTGTCTAACAACACTTTGTTAGTTCCTGACATTACTGTTTCCAGCAATTTACCCTATGTGCATGAATGTATGTTAACAACTGAGGTTAGTGGAGCACCTTTGGATAGCTTAGTCAACTTAGACGTCACTACAGTTATTACAGAGGGTGAATTGGTACACAAGGGACCAGTGATCCTTGTTAATGAAAGAGGTGACTTTACAGTCTACAACTTTTCCCAGGTAGATATACCTTCGGATGTAGTGAATTTGCTCTCCAAAGGGAACACCTACGTTCCACCTAAAACAATCGATGTAGTCAAAACAATAATTGACTTAAAATTATACACTAGGAAACTGAATTTTAAAGTTTTGTTTGGGGAATCTACTAACAATGAACCCAACCATTTTTACATCCCTAGCACCTTTAATCCACCACTTAACCCACTGATTAAAGTTTTTGAACAGTTTTGTGAACTTGACATACGGAATTTAGTTCAGCACGCTCACCTTGAAGTTAATAAGGTACAGAAATATGGTGAACTACAGAATGAAAGGGATAGTTTAAACTTTATCAAATTCAACAATATCAGAATTTGTAAACCTGATAAAGGTGGCGGGGTGGTTATTTTTGACCACTCGGATTATGTCACCCGGATGGTGAATTTACTAAATTCCGAATCCTATGTTTCAAGTTCACTTTCAGAGACTAATGGGGCATATAACATCATTAAGAACGTGCTGGAAGATTTATATATTGAGGATAGGATTGATCGAGAAATGTACTGCTACATGACTACTAGTTACCCCAGGTTCCCTTGTCTATTTGGAATTCCCAAAATACATAAAAATACTGAGAACCCACCAATGCGACCTTTAGTTGACAGTCGCGGTTCTCCTACTTACTCTGTTGCAAAGTTGTTGATGTAATTCTGCAAAAATACTTGGTTAACATAAAGCAGATTTGTAAGGACTCATGGTCCTTCTTAAAAAACATCGCCCTTCTTGAATATAGATCCTCTTACAACTTTCTGACCATCGATGTAAAGGATTTATATACATGTATTCCCCACGATAGCGTTTGAATGGGTTAGTGAAATGTTAAGGCAGTTGGAGTGTCCCAGTGATGAAATCTCACTTGTAGAAGAACTGTTGGACTTAATATTAAACAATAATTTTTTTGTCTTTGAAGGGGATTTTTATCTCCAAAAAATTGGTGTCGCCATGGGGTCACCCTGTATGCTAGTGTTGTTAATATGGTCATGGCTTTTGGGAAGCCATGTTTGTATTAAATAATTGTGAGTTCAAAGACAAAATAGTTTTTACACTCGGTTCCTTGTGACATCTTTATTTTACTTGATGGTAATGTAGATGTTGGTGAATCTTTAGTGAACTATTTAAATTCAACAACACAGTTCTTAAAATTTACACATTCTTTTGGGGACACCTCTATTGATTACTTAGACATTACACTTATGAAGGACAGTGTGTTGAACAGATTTGTTTCTTCAATACACAGGAAGAGTACATATTGTAATTCAATGTTACATTTATGAGTTGTCACCATCACCAAAAGCTGCCATTGTAAAAGGCCAATTGGTCCGGGCAGCTCGTATGATTACACTTGACAATGTTTTCGATCAGGAATGTGACTTTATCAAGGAAATGTTCTTGGCACGTGGTTACCCACTGTTATTGATTAACGAATTAATTGATGAAGTCGCATTGAAACGTCAGTCTGCCTTTTATGTACCATTGTTGAACAATATGTTTAATGCCACTTCCATATTAAATGGGTCCTTTAATTTGGACGTTGTGCTACCCGTTGAACAACAGTCTAAATCAAGAGGGTTTGATATGTCTTTTATAACTACCTACAACTTAAACAGTAATTCTTGTTTCAAAATCTTGATGAAAAACTGGGATATCCTTAAGGCTGACAAACGCGTGTTCAGACGACGTAGGTGACCACCCTGTAGTGATCTACAAGAAAGGCAGGAACCTTAAAAACTACTGTGAGAACATCAAAGTTAACTCTGTTAGAACTCCTGGCATGTATAAATGCCAAGCTTGCAATTATTGCGGCTACATCTTGGAATCTAACAGAATTTCAGTTAACAATTTCATACATAATTTGAAACTGAGAAACAACTGCAACTCTAAGATGGTGGTCTATCTTGCACTGTGCCAGTTTTGCCCAGCATTTTACGGCAACGGAAAGAAGAAAGCTTTGAGCGTCTACGAGCACCTTTACGCAATAAGAAAACACAAAGTAGATAACGCCTTAGCGAAACATGTTGACTTATTCCCTGACCACACATTTAAATTCATTATTGTTGACCAGGTTAACAAAAATGTTAGAGGCAGCCCAGATTCCCTAAAGTTGGAAGAATTAGAACTTTCCTGGCAAATTAGGTTGAATGCATACAATCAACCTGGATTGAATGAGGGTTGTGTACTTAACAGCATTTTGAAGCTTAAAAGTTTAAAACGTTAATGTTTGAGTGCTTGTGTTGAATTTAGCATTAATGGTAATTCAAATACATTGCTTTGCATTTTTCTGCATGTTATAATTCATTCACAATTTACTTTTTTACATACATACTTTTTTATTTTCATATTATTTTCCATATACATACTTATTATTTTAATTTTTATAGTTTGTATAGAATATTGTGGTTTTAGTAAAGTCCTTGCGGTCTTTTTAAAGCTTAAATTTTGGCTTTATCCATGTTTTAGGGGGTGGTGACCTAGTTCTTTCACTCAATGCACTTGTTTGTGGATTGGTTGATTATTTTAAACTGTATGTATTTAAAGGACTGTTGAAATATTTTGTATTGTCTGAAGAAGTTTATGAACCTCATAAAAAAAAAAGCTTCATTTATTCTTTTTGGTCTCAGTGTGTGTCTTCTTTCGCTCTACCCAGTGTTTGGTTTCGTCAGTTTGTTTAAAATTTGTGTTTCAAGGGTTCATACTGACACAGAACCTGGATGTAAGAGAGTGGTAGAGAGTATTTGAAGGAGATGAATAAAATGGGAAAGTAAGAAAGAAATTGGGATGTAAAGTGAGGATTAAGATAGGAAGGTAAACCAAGAGAAGTGGTAGAAAGTTTTGTTGTGTAAAAGAGAACAGACGTTATAAAGAGATACAGGGTATGAGCTGACAAAGGTAAATTGTGTTATCTTTCTTGTGAGTAAACACCTTTTGACTGGAGTATAAGTTTATGATGAGCATTACTCAAGCTTTGGGAGAAATGCGGCCAGAAAAGAGCTGGTTTAGTGGCATATGTCATGCAATTTGTTTGAAGGATCCCGGCGCATGGATTTAGCAAACAAGATCAATAGGCTGACTGAGATGTTCTGATTTGTGCTTGAGGGCTCTGCTACCTTGACAGCAGCTAAGACTGCTATGGACATTGAGACACAGGCAGCACAAAAAGTATTTCTTGAATCTAGTTTTTATCCAGTTCACACAACTCAATTTAAGTACAAATGCACCACTGTTGATCATATTACCTAAACCCCTGTAGCACCTAACCTCTTACCATTCTACCTACTCTACACTACCTCTTCAAGCCACAACCCAACTAGGCAATGCACACTTGTGTGTAGGTAAATCGTTTTAGTTTTTAAGTGTACACAAACTATTACATCTTAAGTCTTTTCAGCACATCTTATATACCTTGTTGAATTCTGTTATAACATCGGATGTGTATTGCTCATTTTGAAACCTTGTAGTGTTATCCAGGTTGAACTTGTAGCTGAACCTAATTCATGTACATAATGCATATACTTTATACAGTTATTTTTCCCATTTGATTTCTCCAAACTATTATTTTATTGCTGAATATCTTTGCTGTTCACCTTCATATTGATAGACATACATATCTGCTATAGCATATGCGACTATAATTGACTGTTCTTCATTGGTATATTCCTTTCAGATGGTCCATGTGATCATCTGCTAGTGCTCTGCTGTTTCACTGTATTTAATTTCATTTAATATTTTAAATACGGATTATATTATTCTGCAGTTTCATGCATACTATAATCTCTTAAATTGTGCTACAGTACCATAGTGTTATTTTGCTGCCTTAAGCATACTGTAACATATTAGGATGTACCAATGATTAATTTATTATGCTTTTTGTTTGACTACACTGTTTATTTACCTAAATGCAAATTACAAAGGTTTACTATCACAGCATAGATGATTGGAAGAAAGAATCCTACTATGCTGTACATATCACACTGCAAACACAACACTGAAAGACTACAATATCAACACCTAGACCTGCCCTCCCATATTTGCACCTGTTTGCGGGTGTGCTCCCATGTTTACACCTGTTTGTGGGTGTGCTCCCCTGTTTGCACCTGTTTGTGGGTGTGCAGCATTAGGTAGTATTGCAGTTTCATGCTTGTGTTGCTTGGAGTGCTTTGGTGCTGCATTTTTCAGTACCATATATTCAGTATTATACAATTCTATATTCTGGTCATTGATGTTACGCTACACATCTTGTTATAAATTTCTAGATGATCTGCTTCTCTGGACATCTGTTAAAAAGAGAATTTAATGCCCAGACAGATTTGCCTGGTATTCAAATGCAAATAAATTCATAGATAATGTGTAGCCTTACTCCTGCAACCAGCTGTCAGGTATTGGACCATAACATGATAGGGTCTTGGACACAGAAAATAAAAGCTGTGGGAATTATCTGATGATGGCAGGTGCTTGAAAATGTACCTGAGTGTGAAAGCTCTTGTGTTGTTTTATTATATGATTTATTGACATTACTATAGTAACTACAGTAATGGGTCCTGCAGTCTTTCGATATTTATTGTTAAGTATAAGGTTAACGAGCTTATCCTGCAAGGCCAGTGAAAGGAAGGGAGTGCTCATTAGGCAGATGCTCTGTGCATCTGTTTCAGGGCTTTGCATATGAGATGATATCCAACAAGTGGACCATTTGCCATAATAAAGTGTACTTTCAGAATAGCCTGGCTAGCATGTTTTCTTACTCTAATACTCTTCAAGTCAAACAGTAATAAAGAGAATGACTTTAATACTCTGGATGATGTACTGCATTACCTTCAACGAGCTGTATGAATTAGCTGTGTCCCTAGTCTGCCACTAACAGATGCTGAACACCACTCCAAGCCAGGTGAGTGATCAGTCCATTACCAGAGTCTTTCATCTGGCCCAGTCAAGTTTGCTATGGTCATCAGTGTTATCTCCAATAACCAGGGTAAGCCTAGCAGACACCATTGCACTCATGAGGACAGATTCAGTATGGTACACCCCTCCCTCCCCAAGGAAGGGAGTGACATGAAAGCTATTTGTAGTGCCAGTGGCCAACAAGTTCTCACTGACACAGCCACAAAGGTCTCAAGCTATGGACACTCTAGGCTGTACTTTGAAAGGATATTCTGTGTCTAGCCCTTAGTCATCCAAAAACAGCATCATAAAAAGCACCATTTCTTTCTTAGCTTTGGTCCAAAAATATTAACTGAAATGAGTTCAAGAGTTAAAAAAAGACTAAAGGCTTAATCTTATAGAACACAATAAAGTTTGTATCACTTCCCCAAGTTGAGGGGTACCTTCGTACAACTGGTTGTTTGGTTTTGAGCTTAATGGCCACATTATAGTCAATCAATGGGTGCATTTAATGTATGCTCTCATAGTGTAGGACTAGTGTTGTTGTTATTATTGGTTTCTTTTCACAACTTCATGGTTAGCACCACCAATTACTTTGAATTTTATTAACCACTTAATCTTTCTTATGTAACTGCTAGGCGGCAAGGTGTGGGTAGTCTCAGTTTTCACTATTATACTGCTGTAAGGATAAAACGCTTGTCATTTTCTCAGTGTTTTGTTCATTTACTAAGTTTCTCATTGGCATATTCTCAACTGTACTTTGGATTCATATTTTTTTCTGTTTTGTGTATGCAAGATTTAAAAGCACTCTCTCATATCATAATAGGCATCAACACAATGATCTAAATCTTTTTGTCATCATATGTTAAGAAGGTGAAAATAGATGTGATGTTTTTACAAGAGTTAAAAGCTGTGAGGAAGCACAGGCAATGTCAAGGCAACATTATGGACAAGCTCCCAGTAGGCAGCTTGGCTAATGCCGCCAACAAGAGAGAGGCTATTTTCCTTAGTGATGAAGTAGCACTAGAGGTAATTAAAAAGTGACTAAGGGAAGCAAAGAGATATGGGTCATAGCAATGAGTTTCAACATGGCAGGGCAGTTCAATTCTGAGCTCAGTTTGTGTACAAAACTAAGATACCCTTGTCTTGTTTAGGAATTACAGAATTCAGTCATCAGTTTACTAGGGAGATGTTAATGTTGCTCTTCACTCTATAGCTGTAGATCTAATCCTAAGTCTGAAGGACTTGTTAAAATGCAGATAACCCTATAGCAGGAAGTGCTGCACCAGGCCTATGTTACTTATGGAAAAGTTTATATTCCACAACTACTTATGACACATACGTATAACAGAACTGAGTTACACTGAATTTCTCGTAAGTTAACAGACGGAGTGTCTATCCTGGATATGTTTACTTAGTCAGTGCCTGATCATAAAGCAGTTGGCTTAACATGTTTCTGTACATTCAAGACATAGGACACATTGGAGGACAGAACACCTTATTTTTAAAATGCAAAGCAGAGCTTATGTTCAAACAAGTCTCCTCCTCCTGCACCAAAATCTTCATCCTATATCAAAATGTATCTTCCTGGATCTATACCATCCTTTACATGCTGGAAGAACTGTAAATATACAATTAAGGAGTCATGCTTGGCCTCCAGATCTTACCTGTACAATAAGATTGATAAATCTATCAATGACCCATGGGTAAAGTTGGATGGTATTTTTAAAAACTTTAAACTATCACCCTTCAAATTTAGGCTCCCTATAACAAGGAGCTTTACAGCTATACTGACAGAGACTAAGGTGTAAAGAGTTAACATTCAATGCACAAGGTGTCATGGAAAGCTTTCACAAAAAAGTGACAAGCATTGGAAGCTATGCATATGTAGACTTAATATGAGTTGGGCTGCTACTGACCTTCCACTTATTCAAACTTAACAAGGTTTAGTTAAATATGTGCAGCCATCAAAGAGATCTGTGAATCAATTTATGAGGATGGGGGAGGGGGCAGTCTAACTGTCCAGAAAATAAACAAGGTGCTGAGCACTTTGAATCTCCCAAGTTATTAAAGGCAGCAAGGCATAGCTCTGCAGATCCATCTTGACAGAAGTCTAAAGAGCATGTCAAACAACAAAGCCCCTGGTCCAAATGTAGTGACATCTCAGGCTTAAAAACATGCTGGAGATAGTAGAGATCGTCTTAACCATGAGACTTAAGGACATGTACAATGTGAGTCATAGTCTAGAGACTTTACTATTGTGGTTCTGTCAAAGTAAAACAAAGGCCAGTGACTGATAAGTAAAAACAGGCCCATTTCCGTAATAAACACTGAGGCAAAAATATATACCAAGATTGTGACCAGTAGAATTCAATCCTTCCTGCCAAAGTTCATCCTTCCCTCCAAATCTGGTTTCATTAAAAGAAGGTCAAGCAGGGATCCATACAGAAACTTAGCCCTGCAAATGGCATATTCCTAGTTTTAACTGTTGATTTAAAAAAAAAAAAAACTTCAGATTCAGTAACATGGAAGTACATGTGGACCATGATGGAATTTTTTATCCTGACATCTTTGTCTGTAAGTGATATCAGAGCCCTATATGCCATTCTGATTGCCAGAGAATTGGCTAACAACATGCTGTCATGGTCCTCTTTTTATTTGCAATTAATGATTTAGTGAAAATTATCAAATGTCATGCAAAGTTAAAGGGGATGGAGCACTTTAAACCTGAGACTCCACATTCTCCTAATTGTAAATGACTATTTTTTATTGTATGAAGATGCAGCCAATTATTTTTCTAATCATTAATAATATTTCATAGGCATTTCAGGGGATATTGGGTCTAATGGTTAATAAAATAAAAACAGAGATATTTGTGATTACAGAGGTAAGTAAAGAAATTGTTAACAAGGTTCCTAACATCTGCTTTAAATGGCATAGAGAAGCACTGAAGCATCTGAGAATCAGGTTTCATCCATCATAAAATAAGGTACTGGAACTTAGTTTGCACCATGTGGGACCATTTTACCTCATCATATATTTGGAGGAGGTTCTGTGTCGCAACATAGGTAGACTGCATGGCCTAAAACTGTTCCCCACTCCCAAGGAACTATATATACTTTAGGCACATTACTGTTCCAACCACCTAGACGTGAATAACAAGGATCCAAAAGCCTGAGTGTGGATTCATGTAGAAAAGGAAGAGAAGTAAGTTGCCCAAGGGACTGCTTTATGTATCAGTAACAGATGACGGGCAGAGCAGGGGCACTTAGTATCAAAGCTTGTACGAAGGCCTTCACATTGCATTTAAATCTTGCTGTTTCAGAGAGCCCCGCCATGGACTATCCTGGTGCCCTATATTTATGGGGGGGTATTTCACCAGGCAATCGGTTGATTCTTAAAAGGATTTCCTGAATGCCTGAAGGAGTATGTTACTCCTTTAGCTGAAAGCACCTGAATATCCAGCAGTTTCATAACAACACTATTCCTATATGGGGGGATCTAGAGCTAAACATTGGAATTCTGCAGAACTGTCTGGAATGAATGCTCTGAAGCCGGCATTAACACCTTAAGGGTGCCCTGAAGATGGTTAATGCTAAATTGGTATTAGTCTCTTTCTTATTTTTGAAACAGAAATTTGGTCTGCTTGTAAGTGACAACTTGTGCTGCTTTTAACTGTGCCATGCCCTGTTAACTTCATCTTTGGTTAAGGTGATTCAGGAATGACCCCCCCCCACCCACCCACCCATAGTATTTTACAGTCCTTACAGCTGCAACCTGAATTGAGTCATAACAAGGGTGGAGTGAAAACCTATGACTACTATGTAATATTCGTTAAACATAAGAAGGAAAGCAGGTCTTTACTGTATGAACTCATAGCAAAGCACTCAAGGGTAGAAGCAAGCTCAATTAGGGGTGAATGGAAAGAGCATCAAAAGAAGGAAGCTTTGTTGAGCCACGTACTAATTCCCCAAACTCATCTGAGTTTCATGTTCGAGGGCTTCTAGGCCCCTCACAGCAAAATTTAGCTTTAGCCTGATGTTCATTAGCAAAATGAAGTAGCTTGTGGAGAATGACTGGTAAATGCAAACCAGACATTTTGTGATTTGCCAGGCCATATGGCAGACAATGAAAGAAATGCTCTTGAATGAATGGGTTATAACACAGGGATGCACATATGTTTTGTTTTCTGCTTCAGGTGGATGGAGAGATGTAGATTAGCCTTTTAAATGAAGTTAGTACCATGCAGTTGCCAGTCATCTCCAGGTTATACAACATGTTATACTGGAAAAACATGGATTCCACTTCTAATCGAGCTTACACAAACTAAGTTGACACATTTGTCTGCGTACTTAGTCAGGCTTGGAATGAACATCATAGTCTCTTAGGCATCTTCCTCTGGAGGTTGTCCCCACAACCACAACTTTACCAAGGGATAAAAGTACAAACGAATAGAGAAATGGTAACAATTGGAGGGGTG
This sequence comes from Protopterus annectens, assembly GCF_019279795.1. NCBI lineage: Eukaryota > Metazoa > Chordata > Ceratodontiformes > Protopteridae > Protopterus > Protopterus annectens. The sequence goes on from NC_056746.1 coordinate 328,319,310, forward strand.
AGTAGTATGGCTTATTTAGTCTGCTGCTACAGGACATGACACGTGCCTCCTCTTTTTCAGTATTTATTTAGCCTTACTCTATCTTGATTAGGTACCTTCCATATTTATTGTTAATTAGCTACCATGTTTTGTAAGTAGTAGTTGGTGAATTAAGATTCTTCATTTTTTGTTGTGTAATAATGTTGGCTTACTTTCCTGCTATATTATGTGATGTAATGATTTTTTTCAAAATAATAATAATAATATTGATAATAATAATACCCAGAGAGTTGCCTCAGCAATGCCTACACCATGACTGAGGTAGCAATCCAAATAGCTGGCAGGCCCTGCTGGTCAAAAAGTACAGCAAGAAAAGAAAAAAAATAATGAATGATCCTGTCACTTTTCTGGTTAATAGTGCAGAAAGGCCCCTTTTGTATGTACCTGGGCAAAAATATGAAGCAAATGAAAATTCTACAAAGGTTCCTTAGGAAAGGAATACAAGGAGTAAACACAAAGTCCTATACTGACCACCTCAAACCATTCTCTCTTTACTCGGTATCATACAGCCTTCAGCACAGTGGCACAGTGGATAGTGTTATCGCCTCACAGCAAGTTTGATTCTCTGCTGGGGTTCCTTCTGTACAGCATCTGCAAGTCCTTCCTCTATTCATGTGGCTTTCCTCTGGGTACTCCAGTTTTCTCCCACATTTCAAGACATGTATTAAGTGCTTTGGACACTCTAAATTGGCCATAGTTGTGAGAGTGTGTGGTATGGAAGAACTACCATGGCAGGGTTAGCCACCTGGCAGTATAAACCATGGCTCTAGATGATAGTCACAGTTCAAGTGACACCCTGACCCCATGTGCAAAAAAGGAGTTGTGGATGGGTGGATGGATACAGACTTCTGAGCAGTGATCTTTGCCTGGCATACAGGGCATCTCTGGACCTTGTTTTGATGAACCTTTTGCAGATCTGCAAAACAAACAGCATTAAAACAACTAGATTAAGAGACCTAAATTTTACTTTGGACATAAATAGGAAGTGTTGGAGAGACAGATGTGTTTCTCAGAGAATTTCTTTTCTCTGGAAAAGGCTCCCCATCCATGTGAAGCAGAGTTCCTCGGTTTACCATTTTAAATACAACTTAGACCAATGAATGGGTAACTGGAAATTCACCCCCTGGTCTAGTTCCTATGCTTCTGATGGGCAGAAGCAGTCAGTAAATCATCACCTATATAAATCAAATTTGTCACATTTGGATGCACGACTAGGGTTAAAAGGGCTTTAGTGGTTGTTAGCCTAGTAAACACCTACAAAACTATGAAAAACACCTATAAAACTATGAACTTATGATCATTATATTGGTGCCTCATAACATGAGTGTGATTTGAAACTACATTGTTGGCTGTGGCTGGATTTGCATTCCATATTTTAGCATTTGCATTCCACATTTGTCTGCCATTATTTTTAGAACAAGTTGTCAGTAGCAGTCCACAAACATAGCACTGACATTTGCACAGATTGCTTTGGAAAACCAACCAGTGTTATTTTATTAACAGAAATGTTTTACACAAATCCACCCTGTGAAAGAAACTGTGATGCTGATAGTAAGTGCTGAAATAAAGTCATAGTAGGCATAAGTGTTGTTAAAGAAATATTCTTCGACTAAATGACAGTTTTATTTATGATGCAATGATAACGTTTATTTTTTCCTAACATGCAAGACAACTGTTTTATCAAGAAAACAGGTAACACCACTTTATGATAAGCCAATATGCCAGCATATATAATATATGAAAGCATAACCTGTGAGATGTTTGTTCCAGGAAAAAATGAAAATCAATTTATGATAAATTTATCTTGGCTGGTAAGCATATACTGTCAAGAGGAGATTGTTGTTCTGTTCTAAGCAAAGTTTAGATAATTTGCCACACCTAATTCTGTTCAGAAATCTGTTTAGATATCAAGCATACAAAAAAGGTTCTGTTTATCTTAAGATTCACATTAGCTTCTCATTAAAAGTAAAACAATGAAATTGAAACTATTCTTAAATTAAGTAGTTCTCTGAAATTTCATAAAGCTGCAGCTACACAACAAACGACCTCTTATCAAAACAATATCCCAAACTAGACTAAACTCCTGATTGCTGATGAGTGAGAGCAATCTTATGTCCTGCAGGGCACAGATCCACTAGTGTTCTCTTCAAAGTGTTGATAGGTTGCAGTAAATGGTTTTAGTTCACTGAACTGAATTAAAAGATTCAATGACCCATGACTCAATAAACTGCAGGGCAACACCACACAGACACACACACGCACACACGCACTCACGCACACACACACACACACACACACACACACACACACACACGCAAACACGTGCACACGTGCACACGCGCACACACATATACACAAACACACCATACTTACCAGAATCCTCAACCAATTTATTAATTTTCCTAGATACTTCAGTGTTGTTATAGTTAATCTCTTCTTCGGCTAGACAGAGAAGACATACAACCATTGTTGTTAACCTGTATCTCTTCTTTTCCCACATTTTTGATATGCCTACTAATATTCTGCAAGGCATTTCAATGACTGATGCACTTGTTTGGCATATTTGTTTATTTCTTTAAACATTTATTCTTTTTTTTTCTTCTTCCCACTGCTCTATTACCAACTCCCTCTCTCTCAACAGATTGCTTCTCCTCTCTACTACTTTCACTAACCCCTCATCTCACCTTCTTATGGCAACTTGTATTGCATCCTTAGCTTGATATCCTGGAATCTGCATGATATACCTAAAATGTACCTAATAAAATAAATAAATAAACAAAATAAAATATACCTAAAATACACAATTTTAAACAAAGATCATTTGTTGTAAGTCAAGACTTAATACTTCATGTAAATGTATTTAGGATTTGCAATGATATGTACTGTCCTACAGCAATAACATTGTTATGATGTATATCAACGTGTCTTATGTATAGAAAATTATCAGTTGCAAAGGATTTATATTGTATGTGGAGCTTTTCTCCTCAGGCCTCCGCTGGAAAAGGACCTGTGTCCAGTCGGACTTTCCCTGTAAATAAATGAAAAATAAATAATAATAATAGTAATAATAATAATAATAATAATAAATGTATTCACATCTGAATTCTCAGACTGTGCTAATGTTTTCTTTAATGCAAGTTGTGTGTACCACGTATCTGTTTTGGGGGGTTGTTGTCTGAAATCTTTTCCATACACTTTCATTCTAGGTTCTGCTTTCAACTGTTATGGTCTGCATACCTAACTCTCAGTTTAATATAACACACTGAATTTTCTTCAGGCAGAGGTAGAGGCAGAAGTTGTGCATGCACATAGAACTGTAACAAATAAAAGGAAGTTTTCACTGCCTGTCAATTCAACCTTCATTAAACAAAATATATTTGCTGTTTCAGATGGATGCAGTACATAATACCCCAGGACAATAACGGGTGCTTTGATAATTTTCTGATTAATAACTGTAAGCATATAAGGGGATTGTTTAAAATATGTACAGGGGCAATACAATTAGTCATCTCTCACTAAACTATGCACTGGTCATTCATCTGGCACTGCAACCTCCAATCCCCACTCTGTCTAGAGTTGATGCCTGAATGTGGCCATTTTGTATATGCAGTTGATGTTGTGGAAGAAATAACTGTCTTATAAAACGTTCATACTAATAAATATTTTTCTTTGGCCTATACAAGCAAAATCCTTTCTTTACAAAAATGGTGTGCATGTAGTTCAACTACTAATGCAAACCTACTGCAAATGAAATTGTGTGGCAATGCAAATATTTTGTTTGTGTATGAATACATACATTTATAAACATGAAAATATAGTTTTAAGTGTACCCATGCAGATGTACATCTGTATTTTACAGATATATATATGCGTAATTACATATATTCCTTTACTCAAAAATATACATTTGTATTTATACACACATTTATGGTATCACATAAATATCGCATATTTATATCCAACTGCAGTTCTGTACATATATATGCTTATGCTTTCTTTTGCATCATTACAATAACGTTATAGATACATGTTTGCAGTTACACATATTTTCCTAACAAATACATTCGACTATGCAATCTTCTTATAATTTTATTTTTCAAAACTATAATTAATATGATCAATAGTTACTATAGAACTCTGGCCTTCTCTCTGTTACCTGATCTATCTACTCAGTCAGCTGGTCAGGCCTCCGCTGCTATAGGTCATCATACCTATGTCTGCACTGGAGGGCTAGAGCAGGTGATCCCTCTCAGAAATGAGAGGAGCTCACCCAACTCATGACAGATGTCAAACTTATTCCTGTCAGACCCTCTAACTCATTTTATCTAGATATGAATAACTCAGAAGGTGGAGCATACATTTGATCTCATTGTCAGACCAGTTCAAGAGTGTAGCCTTGTGCATTCACAGGTACTGCTATCATTAGATGTTCCACTACCAGAGTGAAGAAAGTATAAGCAGGGCTGTGGTTTGCAGGTTGAAAACTACTCCCTCCAGTGTGTGATGTTACCCGAACCAAACCCAGCTACAAAAAAAAACAAAAAAAAAAACAAAGCATTAGACCAGGTGCTGCTAACAATGTCACATTTGGATGAACCAAAATTGCTTTGTCACCTACATGTTTTATTAAAAGAATCCATTCACATTTCATTTATAAGGTGGCCATAAGTCATTAATGAAATCAGCAGTTTTTATCTCATAACTGCTACTGCTGCTGTGCTTTGCTTTTGCTACCTTTTTGAAGTATTACAACCAGATGTCTTGAAGGAATAATTTTTTTATATATTCTTCATGCAATATAGTATCGGAATTAATGTTTGTTTGTTTTTTTTTTTTTGGTGGGGGCTTTTTGCAGAAATAAATATTCCTGTGTGTGTCAGTACCAACCTTTAGCAATTGGTGAGTGCTTTGTGGTGACAAGGTGTTCCAGATGTTGTTAAATGGGCAGGGGTTATACTTCACTACTGTGCAAACTCAGACACATAAGACTCCATTTTGCCTTTTTTATACATTGTCATTTTAGCGAATAATTAAGATTATCTCTGCATTCTATTGCATTCTGGAGATTGCTGGGCACTGCTGCAGACTCTGCTGCTATCTCCACTGCATTCATATGAACCAGAGGCTGCATTCATGACTACCTGAGGTCTGATTAAGTGGATAAGTTGTCTTATATGTTTGCGTTTTACTGTGTTTCATAGAGATAACCAAAAAAGGCCTAATGTGCATACAAATGCATAAATTACCCAAAACCTATGCAAATAAGTTTAACACAACCATATTAACTTACGTTTACTCAAATTAGGTAGCAAATGACTTAAAAAATTCAAGATGATGTAAGATTATTGAACTTCCTTAAAGAAATGTTTGTCTGTTTCTTTTACTGATATAATGGGCATATTACAGTGACTTAAATGAATATTGTAAAACTGTCATTTTTAAATAGAAACTCATTACAGCAGCAGTGGAAATGCATAGGAATCACTGAGAAAGTTATTTTGGTGTCATTTAGTGATTGTGCACAAATGGTAGAAATGCAGTGATTTAATTATGAAGTACCGAAGTGTCAAGGACGTTTTGCTGGCTCAACATGCATGTCCCCTTGCTAGAAGTTTTGTCACTGCTGAATAGAAAATGGCAGTATTACGAATACAAGAAAGTGGCAGAGAGAGGGTTGATCTGTTAAACTGCTTTTGTCTTACTGTTGTGAGAGTATTCATCATGCCACGGACATTAATTCAAAACAACTTTACCAGTGGTGGCTCCAGGATCCTTCTTTTACCAGGGCACAATAGTGGCACAGTAGTTAGTTGGTGGGCCACATAGGACATGTTAAAAACACCAAAACACCATAACAATAATGTATAGAAAACATGATATGTGATAACAATTCACTCATAATTCACTTTTAAAACTGAAATAACATTTCCTGTGGAAAAAAAACAGTGAACAGTATAATCTTACAAATTGCGGTAATCTTCACAACAAAGAAAAACTACTAATTTGTCATACTCAAAGATTATGGCTTAGATGAAGTGTTGGTATGTTGCAATGTAACAGGTCAAGGGCATAGCTACCAATACAACACAGGTGGAAAATGTCTTGCACAAATACATTTCTTCCTCAGTAGACGCAGAAATAATATCATTAAGAAAAATTCAAAAGAACAGAAAGTTTGACTTATTTTGTTCTGTGCTGCATTGTAAGAAAATATTTTTAAACAAATACAGCACAGTTTGCCAGCATTCAATATAGAGCACACATCTTCCCACTGCAGACACCGATGACTAGCAAAGTAGTTTAAATGTTTAATGAATGTTCTTTGAAGTAGAAGCAGGAGTGGTCAGTTATAAGCTCCTGAATTAGAATGATAGTTTGGCACCTCGCAAAGAATGTGGGAGAGGGTCTGTCAGTACTTGGTCTAAAACCAGAAGCCCTAAAACATGCACTTTAGCTAGTTTATTTTGTTGAGCATTTGCAACTGCTGTAAGAACACAAATCAGATAATCAAAAATGTTATGAGGAACAGGACAAATATTTGAAGCAAAATCACTGACATTCTGCAAAAACAAGAAGAGTTTAGAAATATGGGTAGCACTCAAAAAAGGGAATGTCTGGCCACACTAACCCATTTTAGAATACCTTTCTGGATGTGTGGACTTTAAATTATGCAGTTTTTATTTTCTGAATGCCTTTATAACTGCCTATGAGCAAGTCTCAGAAGAAGACTTTAAGGAAACTGCAGTTTAAATGAATGAGATAATTAAAGCTACATATTATAAAAGTCTTAAGTTAAGGCTTCTTCATTTTCAGACAGTTTAGTATGGTTTGACATTAGTAGTCACAGCACCAACAAATAAAAAAAAATTAAACTGCAGCCATAATCAACTTTCTGTCTTCAAAATATAAAACACTAAAACTGCCTTTCAGCTTTTCCCGGTTAGGGGTCATCACAGCGAAACTCTGTTCTACTAATGATTGCCAGTGAATTTTTACAGTGTCGAGTTGCCAGCCCAGTGCCCAACCTTCAATCAAGGAAGGCACACCCACACACCCAGCTGCATGTTTTTTAATTCATTTGACCGCAGGGAGGACATGCAGATTCCGCACAGAAGGCACTCCAGCCCAAGAATCAAACTGAAGAATCTCTTGCTGTGAGGCGACAATGCTAACCACTACACCATGGCGGCCTCTCCTCAAAAATCAAACTATGAAACACCATGCCATCTAAAAATGTAGAACATTTACTAACAACTAGGGAGGGAGTTCAGAGCATGGTTTAAATGTTAATTATACTTGTTTTACCAAGTATCCAGTTCTTCAACCATTAAAGACTTTTGGGAGAAACAATTCAAGAGCAAAAGTCCAAGGCCCCAGATAGGTAAGCCAAGCAAATCCTACCATAAAGAACACAATCAGCTCCAGTCATCATCAAGTAATCAAGTGATGTCATTATGAGCAGGCTTGCAGCATTATGAATACCATACATCCATAAAACCACCAAATAAAATAATTAAAGAAACTACAGCTGTAGTTAACCTTCCATCTTCAAAATGTGGGAAACTACATTATCTTGGCCAATGTGGAACAGAAAGGTAAAACATAACATATTTATTAATAACTAGGAAGGAAATGGCTAAACTGTGGACCTTCTACTTATAAAAAAATATTTGATACCCCCAGTATCTCTTTGTTTACCTGAACAGTCACTTGGTTACAACATATATTTTTCCTTTTACACTATTTATAAGATGAAAAGATATATAACAGTTGTAATATGAGTTTTAACACACACACCCAGCTCTTCAGAGACTTGAGAATAAGTTAAAAAGTCCAGACCCCACACACACACAAAATATTCAAACTATTCCCATATTTCCTCTCACCACCTCTAGTTATAAATTCTCAGAGAGAAGCAATTTCCTTTCTCCACATTTAATTTATTATTACTTCATTCTACCCACTACATTGTTAATAATTTGATCTTTGACCCACATGCATGTGCAAGCATGCACTCATGCACACACCCATACACCCCCCCCCCACACACACACACATCCATTACAGCCACTTCTATAACTGTACACCTTTGATATTTACTTGAGATCAAATGAATGAATAAATTCATCAATAATGGCCCAGAAATGTATCTCAACTTGCTGGTGTCAGAACCATGCAGTGAAAGTCCCCTCTACCCTCTCAACTTCTTAACTCAAGAATCAGAAACAGAGAGCAAAATCAAGAAGAGCTTTTAAATATTCTCTTACATTCTTAAAAGCTTGATAGAATAACAAGCTTTGCATTATCAAGCATTTTCTGAAGGATACAAAGTCTGGAACTAACATGACTGTCATTAGTTATGACTGCAATCTACAACAATTTTCCTGAAGACAGAAATTTTACAGCAAAAAGGTTAAAGTACATTCCAGTTTCTTTGCTTGGGAATTCTGGACATAGCTAAAATAATGGGGGACAAAAAGGGACCAATTTTAGTTATTATTTTATGTATTTGTTAACAAGGTAACAATAAGTGTTGCATGCACACTGTAATGACTAGAGTTAGTGATGAACAGTGATCTTCAGTGATTTACCAGAAAAAAGAAGTTAATGAGGAAAAGGGCATAAATATGAGGCAAAAGCAGTGATGTTCTACAAAATCAGAGACAAATAAGAGGCAAAATACTCTAATTCACTTAAAAAAGATCACAGTACAATTATGCTTCAGAATACATTTTCTGAACATATGAACAACAAAATTATGAAACTTTACTAAATGGCAAAACTGACTGACTACAAATATTAATCATTTTAACCCTCCGAGATTTATCAGAAAATGAAGCCACAAACGAAGGTCTGGTAGTTAGTGCAGCTGATTAAGTCTTGAAATTCTTAATGAGCTGCTTTCTGTAGTCAGTGGTACATGGTTTTAGTATTTCTACCTCTGTTTGCCTACTGTGTGAGTAAGTCACTTAACCAGATAGTTCTCCTGGTTTGACACTTTACCTGGTGTAAAAAATGCAAAAACAAAAGATTGAGCATTCAAATCAGGTTAAATACTCAAGTACATTTTATAGACAATTAAAAGGTGCTCCAGATTATGGTCGAATGTGGCCCTAAGCAGATTAATGGGCCACCTCCTCCACACATCTATCAATATCCCATTACTTGGCTGTCTCTCCCCATTTACCTTAAAACACTGTTGGAACCTGTCAGTCTGAATACTATTTTTTCTTTACTTTTACAATGATCATAGATATTTGGCTGTAATTTAAAACTTTTTATTACAAATTTTACAGCAAAACACCAACAACCATTTGATGATAAAAACAAAAACTCTTGTATTGAATTTGCTAACAGTTTGGGACCTCCTGCTGTTCACAACTATCTCTTTTCAGGGGCAGACCAGGTGTACTGTCTGGTGAAAGGAGTTGGTCAGTCTCATACTAGACAAATGAAGGCTGAGGGAATCAAAAGCTGCTCCACAGGAAGCAGCTCATTAACAGTTCATAGCCTTAACTCATCTGCACTTAGTACCAAACTTCTGTAGCCCAACACAGTGCATTTCACACCCTTGTGCCTCCAAAAACAAGTTAAATGAAAAACGCATTCATAGTTAATATTTTAATATTAAAATTGCAGACTCCATGCTGTGCATTTATTCATGGACAAATAAGCACACTATCAACAGTCAACAAAGTAAGTAAAGCAAGGCTCATACCCAAAGGACATTGCTCATATGATGAAGCCTGTTTGCTATAATTGATTCCTTCCTTTACACCATTACTACTTTGGAATGCAGAATATACATGCACATACATACACACATACACACACACACACACACACACACACACACACACACACACACACACACACACACACACACAGGTGTGATCATCAATTACACCTGTGTGCCCACCCTCCCAGAACCACCCATTAACCTTACTTTGTTAGACTGAGACTCTGCATGTGTATATAATTATGTTTTTTTTTTTGTTTTTTTTTGTGATGATGGCAGGCATGCTTTCATTGTTATGCTGTTTGATTGATGATTACATCAAAAGGTTTTTTTTTGTGTGTATGACAAATGCATATTGTTTTAAGTGTGGTAAAGATGCAAAACCAGGGATCAAAGTACAGAAAGGATAACTTTAGCCTTGAGGAGAACTGCACCCCCATGGCAGCCCTTAGAACATATGGCAAACATTGTTTTGAGAAAGGGGGACCCAAATAAGATGAGAGGGCAAAGGCCTGTGATCATGTTTTTATGGACATTAACTCAGTCAGTGGAAGGAACCAGACATTAACACAGGGCAAGAAG
>NC_056746.1:328334669-328417169 GCF_019279795.1 Protopterus annectens
ACAGAAGTGGCAAATTTTGCGACACCTATGCAGATGGACAATAGAGGTACAACTGCTGAATCCTACACAAATGCACTTTATAAGCACTTACACAAGTGCATGGATCGTGCTATTCCTAACAGAACCAATATACTATTCTCCAAAAAATGAAGCCAATTTGGTGGTCCCCTGCCATAAACAAACTCTACAACAGAAGAAAGAAACTGTTGCAAAAAAGAGTAAAATCCCATGATTGGAGGAACTCCCTGGTTAGCCTCAGTAAGAAGCTGAGATCCCTCATAAAATCCTCCAAAGCTAGTTACGAAAACAAAATTGCCACTGATTCTAAAGACAACCACAAAGCATTCTATAGCTATGTCAAGAATCTCAATGGCAACACTCAGATCTGCTCTGAGTTACAGCACAATGGCACTAAATGTACAGAACCAACTGATATTGCCAACATCCTGGCAGATAGGTTTACTGCTACCTTTACCCCCCTCTCACCCCCTAAAGGACCCATCTCTATACAGGAAGAATGCAAAGCTCCTGTAATCACAACTGCACAGATAAAAACCACACTCACCAAAGCCAAGAACACAGCATTTGTGTGGCTTGTGAGTAATAAATAGAAATTGGTGTTTTAAGTGTAAGAGCCTACTTGGTGAGTGATTGCTCATGATATTACATACTGTTGGGCATTGCAGCAGCTTATATACTACACTATGTGTAGCTAACAGCTGATTACAGGCAAGGCAGCATGGTAGCTTGAGACAGTTGTTTTAAACTGAAAACACCAAAAAATAGAAGTTGGCAAACCAAGCTGCACCACAGTAAAAAACTAATACAAAAATGTAAGGAAAATAAGACCACTGCACAAATATAACTAAACGCTTTCGTCTATTAACCAGAACTTCCTCATAACTGTAGTGCAGAAAAAAAGAGCTATATTAGTATATAATACTTAAAAATACATCATGAGACAAAAAATTAATCAAAATGAATGATTCCCTTAAATCAATACATAAAAAACAAGCTTAAATGACATTTAGAGAAAACATACGCATATATATTAGTATGTATATACATATAAATAAATAAATAAATAAATACATATATATATATATATATATATATATATATATATATATATATATGTATGTATAAACATATCAAAGCACATAAAATTTCTTCCATATACTAAATACTTTAAATAAAAAAATGAATGCCTAAAAAAATCACATTTTCAAAAGACATTTAATATTGATACATTCATTAAGACCAGGTAACCTGTCAGCTTGCAAGATAATTTGCCAATTAAGTTCTTTGACCTCTAGGTAATTTTTAAAGTTACCAGTAAAAGGATCTGTATTAAAATCAACTACAAAAAATAAAAGCTTCCTAAAATCATTACAGGTGAGAGCATGCTTAGCTAAAGCACTTGTAGCATTGTTGTTTCTGATGGCAAAAAGATGTTCAGAAATACATGTACTCAACTTCGTAATGGTTTTCCCTATAGAAAAACAGTGATAGGAATCACAGCTAGCTAGATAAACTACAAATGTAAAAAAAAAAAAACATTTACCTTCAGTCCATAATGGTACGCTGTTATGCTTCAAAACATCTTTGGAACCTTCATTGATAAACCTGCATTGTTTACATCCATTACAGCAAAACATACCTGTTTTGCTAAACTGATTATAACATGGAACATGTTCAAACAGTTTTTTTAAGATCATAGTACTTTTTATAACAAAATTTGTGTGCATCACCAAGGACCTTGCTAAGATCCTTGTTGCCAGAAACAATTTTCCAATTGCTATTAAGAACTTTCTTGATGTTTGATGTATCTGATGAAATGGGCGCAGGAAATCCCATAAATGTACAACTACTATAGATTGCTTCTGTATCCTGCTGCCTAATGTTGTTGGAGAAAGGAATTCCACTGAGTAAAATAGGTGGAAATTTTGAACTCCTCAAACTTTTAACTTCATCAATAACCTTATCCAAAAAAGAGGAAGTGTAACCCTTATCCAAAGCAAGCTGTTTCAAATACAAAACTTCATTATGAAACTTAATGTCTAAACTAATAAGATGGCTAATTCTGCTAAACTGACCCCTGAAAACATTTTTCTTCATAAATTCAGGGTGTTGGCTATCAGAGACAAGAGAATTGTTGACAAAGGTAGCTTTTCTGAAAATGTGACTCTCAAAGATACCAAGGTCTACATTCAAAAAATTTACAGCAGTGCCCAAACACTCGAGTGGAGTTTACAAATAGGTACTAACATTAAGATCATGAATAAAAGTGGTGAGATCATCTTGATCATCTTCCCATATAAAGAATAAATCATCAATATATCTACTAATCCAACTTTGTGGAAAAGCACATGTGAACAAAATCAACTCATGACTGCATTGGCATAAGACAGTGCCATTCTGGTACCCATCACCACCCATCTTTTTTGTTTGTAGTATACCTTATTAAAAACAAAGAAACTGATTTCCAAAACAAGCTCTACTAAGGTGCATAAAGTAATAATAAAGGTACCATCCAATTTTGCAACATTGACCAAGGAACTTGTAATAAATGCCAAATCCCTCCAAGGTAAACATACACTTCTCACGTCCTGGAAAGGAATAATGCCACAACAAGTCTAATAATGCCTAGAATCCCTAAAGTAGAACCTAGAATTTTGTATCACAGGATTAATAACAGAATCTAAAAAAAAAATGGAAATAAATTCTGTTTTAGTTCCACCAGTTGAAATAATGGGCCAAAAGGAGGGGAACTCACCATCTATAATAATGTTATGTGTTTTCGGAATGCCAAAAAAACTATCTAACTTAGAAAATTCAACATACAAAAAATCTTATAGCTTTGTTCATTGTACAAAAAGTCAATTGTTTTAAAGTAGTACAGTGGTGGTTCCTATGCAAGTTCCCAAAGGCAAGATTCGTAACTTCATTGTTTGAATCTGGCTTTGAGTGGTTTTTTTTTTTTTTAGGCCTGTTACAACAGGTAAAAGGTAAAATATATGTAGTAGTTACAGTTATTTTAGTAGATTTTATGAGCGCATTCTTTGCTTTATATAGTGTTCCCAGCTTTGGGTGGACATTTTTGTGGAGGTCAAATTTTAATTTTTCACCAGTTATCACCACTTAAAAAAAGTTGTATTTTGGACTCTTCCAATTAAAGTATTATCAGAAGATGTCATTTTAAAGCTAGCCTTGCCTTTTTCCTGGGATTTAGGAAAGAATAAGAATAGTTTGGTCATTTTGTGGCTGAGTAATAATTGAACATTATTTAGCCAAGATTCATTTGAGGTAAATGTTTCTTGTGCAACAGACTGAAGGTGACCTAGGGTGGGCACAGAGCAAATGACAGTTGAGTCACTGGTGTACTGAATTAAGTAGGTTTGGTTGGAGACTGTGTGAAGGTTACTGAAAAAGATGTTGAAGAGAAGGGGATGAAGGATGGAACATTGAAGGACACTGATGGAGACAAGCAAAAACGAGGAGAGAGTATTTTGCCATTTGATTGACTGATACTTGTCAGATGAGTAGCTATTAAACCATGATAGAGTGGATTATGATAGTCCTAGAATAGATAGCTGCTACAGACGTTTGTTGGTGGAAGTAGTAGCAAGATTGATGCTGCTGGTGAAAGTCATTAAGGGAGAGGTTGTAATATGGCCATGATGGAAGCCATGCTGAGTAGATATGAGGAGCTGCACTTTTACTTGTAGAACATAACAAAGTCATTGCTTATAGATTCATAAGTGTTTACAAGGGCCTTTTTAAGCTTAGCCATGTATCCCAAATCTCTGACAAATTCTGGTACCCTTGATAAGTGTAAACAGGGGCTTGGGAGATGAAACCGTTACAAGCAGGCACCTGGGAGATGAACCATTTGCAGACTGCCTGTATCCATCACAAATACAGGGCCAAACCAGGGATGAATTCCCTGTTCCCCATCTAATTGTCCAAGTTACACTTGAATTGGATTAGGGAGGAACTCTACTTCACATGGATGGGGAGCCTGTTCCAGAGAAGGGGTAGTCTCTGGGAAACATACCTGTCTATACAGCAGGTCCTATTTATATCACATGCAAGGTTTAAGTCTTTAGAATGGGTAATTCTGATGCAGTTTGTTTTGTGGATATGCAGGAGGGTCATCAGAGTGATGTCTGGCAATGCCTTGTATGCCAGGCATAGATCTCCATTCAGTGGCCTGTAGGAGACAGAATATAGGGATAGGGACGTGAGGCAGTCTGCACAGTCTAGATGTTTGAAACATTAGGTTTCTGATGTGTGGATTCACACACACATAATTGTGTATATATGTACTCTGGAGGTCTCTGTTGCTTTTTTTTTAATTGCTTTTAATTGTTTTAATTATGCTATCTTGACTGAGTTTATATAAAGGGTACGCTTTCAGTTAGCAACTGAAGTCTGATGAAGCGGTTGTGCTGAACCACGAAAGCTCTTAATTTTGGTCTTTTTAACAATAAATGTACATTTTATTTACCTGCTGTGAGTGACCGAGGCTTCTATTTTTGATTATTCCTGTATTTTTACCTTTATTGGTCACTTTCCCTGTGGGAGACTGTTTTTTATTCCTTACATCATTGTGTTTTGGGATCTCACTTGGACATGGCAGAAGGCATTATGAGCTGTGCTGAGATGGGACAGAACCAGGACCTTAATGAAGAACATAATGGAGAATGTATGCATGCTCTTCACTGGAATGGTATGCTTCACAATGGTAACAATCCACTACTATCAAATGATGCCCTAAATCAGACTATTCCTATTCTGAATAATGATGAATCCTATGAGAACTTCATTACTAAATATCGTGTGCTTGAAAATAAACTTTATAAATTTATGCACTTGCAATGGCAGCGCTTCCACCTTGAAGCATCATTGCACTTCAACATAGTTCCCAGGGGTTTGAGAGTATTAACCATGCCCAGCTATGGTGGAACTTATCCTGAGCTACTACGGCACTAGCAACAATTGAATTTAGAGTTGAGCGCCAGATATATGCAGCTCATCATTGACTTCTTTCTTCCGCAAGAGAGAAAGCTGTTTAGTGAGATAAACGTTTTACAGAATGACTTGTTAGACCAATTTAAGGACGACTTATTTTGTAATAAGCTTGATTCCTTATATGATAATATTGCTGTTTATGATAAGAAATTGCAGACTATCAAAGTGCGGAAACTACAAAGGGATTATCAAGATTTCAAAAAAGGGGCGGTCTTCTCATGGCCCAGAGAGAGGACTGACACTGATTCGCAGCCAGTAAACAGGACAACACCAGCAACCAATAACCAAGCTAATTCTGCACTACCAGGAACAAGTCCCATACTAGGCCAACCTCAGTGTAATGAAATTAATATTTCAGCTTTAGAGAACAGAAGTAATAACATCACCACTGAACAAACACTTATTTTTCCTCAGCAGGAACCCTTTTTGGTTTCTGAGCTCCAGACTGTTAACAAGAGAGACACCAGACCACATACTACGCCTACCAATAAGGTAGGAACGAGACCAATGGAGCAATTGGTCCTAACGCAAATTAATGTTTTTTTGTTGAAGGACCCGCTTCCTATATGGAACCGTTTAAAGAGCAAAGGCAGGAAGAGCCGACCGCGGTGACTAGAGAGCACGAATTACCCAGAGAATCAAGAGCGCAGATGGAAAAGGCAAGTTTAGTTATTAACATTTCTTCATATTTGCTGACTGACTCTCAGATCTCGCTGCTATCCAAAGGATTTTATTCCTGCTCAGCGTGGAGATCTTGTAGAAACTTTGAAACATCTGAAATTGTTTGGTCGCAACTTGAATCTTAAGGTTATGTTTAACACCTGTTCTGAGAACACTGCCATACTCAGGAAACCTAGTACTTTTATTCCACCATCACATCCTAAGGTGGAAGCATTTATTGATTTGTATGAGAGAGAGATTCGCAAAACACACTCTGAATGCAATGATGCTATGTTTTTTAATATGTCAATTGCTGAACGTTCTGTCCTAAGTGAACTAAAGGGTATGTCTGGCATAGAAATTAGGCCAGCAGATAAAGGAGGCAGTGTGGTTGTCATGGACAGAGACATGTATATACAGCAAATGAATATGTTATTGAATTATGTTGACACCTATGTCAGTATTAGTGCCCAAATTATTAAGGGCATTATAGATAAAATAGTTTTTTTTTAAGTTTTGACTTACTTGTAATGAATAGAATCACTGAACCTCTGTTTGATTATTTCAATGTAGAGCATCCTATGACACCGAACATATATGGGCTACCTAAAGTGCATAAACACCTGACACCTCCCCCCATGAAGCCCATTGTTTCAGGTAGAGGACGGGTCACTGAACCTCTTTCCATTTATGTGGAGAAACAGCTACATCCACTTTTAGAGAGCTGTCATACTGTCTTGAAAGATACAAAAATGTTTCTGCAAAAGCTGCACAGTGAAACCTGGAATCTTAAGACAGATTGTTTACTTGTAACCTTGGACATAGAATTATTGTTTACTGTGATCCCCAATAATTGGGGCATAGCCAACATAGAGAAGTTTCTAACCCATAGGAATTGGGATAGAGTAAAAATATCACTCATTAGTACTTTATTTGAGATGATTTTAGAGAATAATGCTTTCATGTTCAATTATGCATTTTATTTCCAGAAGGTTGGCATAGCAATGGGCACTCATTGTGCCAATAGCTATGCCAACCTCTGTTTGGTCCAATGGGAGTTAGACATTAACTTATCCTTTCAGTAAACATGTGATATGGTATATACGTTTTGTGGATGACCTGTTTTTACTTTGGGATGGTACTGTTGATGAGCTTAAAGACCTTGTTGCCTATTTGTGCATCACTACCCATTTTTTTAAATTCACATATAAATTTTTAGATTTTGAAATTGAGTTCCTGGATATAAAGGTTAACAAGGAAAGGCTTAATACCTTTGAAACAAGATTGTATAGGAAGCCGGCCAGAAGAAATAGCCTGTTACACTACATTAGTATGCACCCAAGACATGTTAAAAGAAATGTTTTAAAGGGCAAGTGTATAGGATAATGCGAATTCATAATAACGATACATACCTTGAGACAGCACTGAAAGAACTAAAACAAGAGTTCCTAGACAGGGGATATAAAGAACATGAAATAGATGAATGTATTAAGGCTGCTTGGAATGAAAGAGGTTCTAGATGCAGACCGTACTTTAGTGACATGACTGAGATTAATCCCAATACTACCGTGGATAGTAGGCAGATTGATCGTGAACCTCTCAGAGTAGTTCTCCCCTTTTCGAATGACATTAACAGAACCTGTGAAGTGATTAAAAAGAAGTGAAATGTTCTACATGCTGTAGAGGAATTAAAGGATGTAATCCATGATAACCCCCTTTTTTTCCTTTAAGAATAACTGCTCTTTAAAGAAACAATTATGTTATAAATCTAATAAATGTACTGCAATGCAATCCAATAGGACAGGGATTTACCCATGTAGAAACTGTTCTGCTTGCATGCATATCTATGTAGGTAATCACTTTCAACATCCCTTTATGAAGTTTAAGATTGACTTTAAATATTATGTGGATTGCAGAACGAGGAACGTGGTTTATTTTTGTTTCTGCAAAGTTTGTTTCGCATTCTATATAGGAAAAACTAACCGAATGCTGAAGGATAGAATCCTTGAACATCACAGGAACATGCATAACAGTAAAGAAACTAGTGCACTCGCACAGCATGTTTAGAGAGAAGGGTTAGACCAGGAGTTCCATAACTAGTGCACTCGCACAGCATGTTTAGAGAGAAGGGTTAGACCAGGAGTTCCATAACTAGTGCACTCGCACAGCATGTTTAGAGAGAAGGGTTAGACCATGAGTTCCATAACTAGTGCACTCGCACAGCATGTTTAGAGAGAAGGGTTAGACCAGGAGTTCCATAACTAGTGCACTTGCACAGCATGTTTAGAGAGAAGGGTTAGACCATGAGTTCCATAACTAGTGCACTCGCACAGCATGTTTAGAGAGAAGGGTTAGACCAGGAGTTCCATAACTAGTGCACTCGCACAGCATGTTTAGAGAGAAGGGTTAGACCATGAGTTCCATAACTAGTGCACTCGCACAGCATGTTTAGAGAGAATGGTTAGACCAGGAGTTCCATAACTAGTGCACTCGCACAGCATGTTTAGAGAGAAGGGTTAGACCATGAGTTCCATAACTAGTGCACTCGCACAGCATGTTTAGAGAGAAGGGTTAGACCAGGAGTTCCATAACTAGTGCACTCGCACAGCATGTTTAGAGAGAAGGGTTAGACCAGGAGTTCCATAACTAGTGCACTCGCACAGCATGTTTAGAGAGAAGGGTTAGACCATGAGTTCCATAACTAGTGCACTCGCACAGCATGTTTAGAGAGAAGGGTTAGACCAGGAGTTCCATAACTAGTGCACGTGCACAGCAGGTTTAGAGAGAAGGGTTAGACCATGAGTTCCATTTTTTTGTCATCGAGCATATAGGTGTAAATAACAGAGTGGTGATCTATGTAATAAAACTGAAGAAATAGAACAAAAATGGATTATACGTTTACAGGCTGTTAAGCCCCCTGGTCTAAATAGTAAAGTTTCATTAAAACCTTTTCTAAAATCTAGATGTTTGAAACATTAGGTTTCTGATGTGTGGATTCACACACACATAATTGTGTGTATATATATATATATATATATATATATATATGTGTACTCTGGAGGTCTCTGTTGCTTTTATTTTTAATTGCTTTTAATTGTTTTAATTATGCTAGCTTGATTGTGTTTATAGAAAGGGTACGCTTTCTGTTATCAACTGAAGTCTGATGAAGCGGTTGTGCTGAACCACGAAAGCACTTACTTTTGGTCCTTTTAACAATAAATGTCCATTTTATTTACCTGCCATGAGTGACTGAGGTTTCGATTTTTGATTATTCTGTATTTTTACCTTTATTGGTCACTTTCCCTGTGGGAGACTGTTTTTTATTCCTTGCACAGGACATGTTACTTATTCCCTGTATTCTTTTAGTGAGGAACTTTATGGTTAGGCACATACCAAAGGGGGCACTGTATTCAATAATAGGTCTGACGAATGCTGAATACAGTGGAATAATGATCTCCTTGGCCCTAGATGCCATATCTTTGTCTATAAGTTGCACAACATAGAATGATTTCTTCATTACTGTAGGCACATGATGGTTAAAGGTTAGTTTACTGTCTATGTATGTCCCCAAGTCCCTGACAAAAGGGTCAACTCTTAGAGGTGTGTTGCCAATATGATATTTCCAGGTGTGGATGACTTCCTGAAGGACCTATTACATATTTCTTGGCATTTAGTTTTAGTCCATGGCTCTGATCTGACACTAGTTGTTTATGTCAGCCCTTCCTGAACAACATTTGTGTTGGTGAGGGATTCAGTGACAGCTCCTAATTTGCAATCATCTGCAAATTTAATCAGCTAGAGGCCACGGACATTGGTCTTGACTTCAGAGAAGTAAATTTCAAAAAGGAGCAGTCCCAGGACTAATCTCTGAAGGACTCTACTTGTGACTGGCCTCTTTGTAGAGGTGGACTCCCCAATTCTAACTTCCTGGGTTCTGCTATGAGCCAGCTGGCTATCCACCAGGTGACATAAGGGTTTGTACCTAACCTCCTGAGTTTGTCAACAATGCCCAAGTGGGGTATTGTGTCAAATGCCTTGGCCAGGTCAAGGTAGACAGTGTGTACCATTTTGCTCTCATCCGTTGCCTTGGTGACCTTCTCAAAGAAGTTAACCAGGTTGAGTGGGTATGACCTGCCCTTTATGAAACCAAATTGGGTTGGGTCCAATGTCTGGAGATTTCCTATGTCATTACTGATCATTTCCATGATAATTCTTTCCATGGCTTTGCACGTGCGACTAGTGAGACTTATGGGTCTGTAGATGACCGACCTTGGTGCAGAGGGATGACTATTGCTGTTCTCCATTCATGAATCACGAACCTTGTTTAGAAACTACAGTTAAATAGCAATTCCAGAGGGCCTGATAGTTCATATTTTATGCAATTTAGAAGGCATCCTGGGAATTGTCTTGGCTCATCGATGTAGTGTTCTTGGCCTTAGAGAGAACAGCATTCAGGACCTGTTCTAGACTGATTGCGGGGGTTATATTTGATGGTATTTTCTGAAAGAAGGTTGAGGGGCACAGATGGGTAAAGTTGACGATGGGTAAAGTTGGAGCTGAATTTATTGGCCAGTAGGTTTGCTATTTATCCTGGCTTATTCTTTTTTTTAATTTCTCTAAGTCTTTTGGGTTTCTAATACCATGACAGGAGTAGACCTCATTCCTATGTCAAAGTATGATTAAAATTTAATTTTTGATGTTAGCCAGAAATGCTCTTCTCAGCACCCCCAATGTGCCCAATAATGACTCTTTCTGCAATTTGTATGGAGTTACATGTAATTCTTTTTTATAAGACCCATTGCTCCTACTACTATTGGAACTGTCTGGGTATCCTTCTTCCACACTGCCCTCATTTCTGCCTGCAAATCCTAGTATTTTATGACTTTGTGTCTCTCTATATGTAAGACACTGTAGTAACTGGGTGTAGCAATTTCAATGATCAATGCAACTTTTGTTTTCTTTTCATGGACTACCATCTGTTTTTTTTTTTGCATGTATTTTTGAACTGTTGATAATGGGTGATCCCATGCGAAATAAACTTCAGGATTTTCTTTGTGGTTCATGTTTTCAGTGTTTTTCAGCTACTTCAATATTATAATGTTTGCACATTCCCCAATGCAACAGTCTTGCTACATTATTATGACGTTTAGTGTACAGTCCTTCTGCCATTTGTATATCACAACCAGCAACAAGATGTGTGACTGTTCCCAATTCTGTTTTACAAAATCTACATTTGCCTATTTCTCCCACATATTCAATGGACTTTGTAAACCAACTTGTACGTAGTCCACTATCTTGGGCCACCAATATTAACCTTTTAGTTTAAATTCACTTCTCCTTAACCATTCCTGCATTCGATCCTGATAACATGAGGTTATTTAAAGAGGTCCTGATCAACAAGAGGTTGTTTCAAGAGTTTTCTATACTTGCAACTATATTTTGCATGTTCCACATTTCTTGCCTTTTCATAATCCTTCACCTTATATTCTTTCTTTTGTTTTTGGCACATTCAGTTGCTGCATGATTTTTATCTACTTCTGGTTTGATTTCCATTCCCGCTTGACGCTGATATGCTTCTGCTAAATTAAGCAACATTTGTGAGGTCAGCAGATATGTATGCAGTCCCACGATTGTAGATCTATACATGTAATCAATTTCGAGGAGGCCCATGCCTCCTTCAGAATGGGAAATATATAGTCCTGCTATGCACTGATTTTTATAAATCATTTGATGAGCATGAAGCATCCTTCTTGTTTAACTGTCCAACTTATCCAACATCTTTTGGAGCCAGTCAGTCACTCCCAAACTGTAAGTTAGGACAGGAAGAGCAAATTGGCTTATAGCTTAGACTTTTCTCCTAGATGTCAATGCTATTTTCAGTATTAATATTCCTTACTAAGTTTTATTTGCATTTGCTCATATTTTATTGTTGATCCTTCATCATCTCCCAAATATTTATACACTCCCTCTTGCTCAAGTTCTTTTATATCACATTCTTGTCCCAAAGTAATGTTTTCTTGGTTCTGCAACTTTCCTGCTTTAAAGGATGCTTTTGCACATTTGTCAAGATCAGACGACATTCATATATCAACTGAAAAAGTTTTGACCACTTGCAGTTGGGCTTTCAGTTCCTCACCTGATGAATTATACAGTTTTACATCATCTACAGAAAG
The DNA here is from genome assembly GCF_019279795.1 of Protopterus annectens. NCBI lineage: Eukaryota > Metazoa > Chordata > Ceratodontiformes > Protopteridae > Protopterus > Protopterus annectens. The sequence continues at coordinate 328,346,537 of NC_056746.1, forward strand.
AAGATAAGAAGTCTTTACAGCCATGACCTAATCTGTTAATAGACAGCTTAATGGGTTAAGGGCAAGACAAAAGAGCCATGGTAACAGAGAGTCACCCAGGAATATCCCCCTTTAAATTTTTATCCCTGAAATAATAAATTGTCCTTTATCATGGCTTAACTAAAAAGTGGTTTGCCATTGTTTTGTGGTCATTGTAAAGTACTCAATCAGAGTAGGGTGCATCTTATACATTTTTAAGCACTTTTTTATCCATGAACATGGGATACTGTCAAATGCTTTTTTGTAATCAATCCATGCAATTCTTAGATCTTAGATTCTTCCCCTTTGTACAGTTCTCCATTATGACTTTATTTAACACCTAATGATCCTTTGTTCCATATGGCTTTTTTAACTACCCTTTTGTTCTATTGCCATGATTGAATTTTCTTCTAAATGACTATAAACTCTGTCGGTATCAATTCCAGTCTACAGTTTACAGACTGTCAGAAGGCAGGTTATTGGTTTATAGTTTTTAGGATAGCTCGCATGTTCACTCTTAAGTAGGAGTATTGCTTTTCCTGTTGTTAACTAGGCTGGTGTCTGAGGTGTGCATATAAATAGTTTTTACTCATGTCTAAATCATTCTGTAAAGATGTTAATACTTTTAGTCAGAAGTTAGGTACTGTATCTGGGCCTGAACGTTTTCTATTTAGGAGCTTTTCTTAACTTTGTTTCAATCTCAGTGGCCGTTACTTCATCCCATTTCATATCCTGTGCATTTGGCTCAGTATAGGTGACTCCATTAATAATGAGCTCCACACATTTGTGTATTGCCTTTAGATTGTAGACATAGCTAAAGAATGTCTTGTGGTTGTCCTTGGTCTGGGAGGCCAAATTACCTGAAATTTATTTGTCCTCTGAGTTGTTTGTTTAGTTTGATGAAAGTGCTTTTATCCTGCTGGGTGCTGCTCCTAATTTTTGCCCTGCTTTTTTTCCTTCTTTTATGCAGCCTATTGATGCTGTGATTCCACCATGTGGGTTGTTTTTTGAGTTAGTTCTGTACTTCCTCCTGGTGGGTACAGCTGCCTCTATGCAGCTATTAACATGCTTGTATAGGGTATCTGTGACAGTTCCACATAGGCAGCAGTGTTCTCAGAGTTCATAGGGGCCTGAAATATTACCAGGTTATAATGCGATAGTGGGAAGTTAGCCTTGGAGTAGTTCCTGAAAATTACAGGATTAGCTGAGGTTCCAGGCTTTATTCTTACTTCAAAGGCACCATTATGTGGTCTGACCTTACCAGAGAAGACATTACACTAGTTGGTGTGCAGGACTCTCCCATATTAGTGAGGACCAGATCCAGTATGATTGTACCCTGGTCGGTGTCCTGACAATCTGGTCCAGGCAGTTTGTGTTTACAAAATCCAGGAATCTTTATGCTTGTTTGTTTGGTGTTGTATATGATTCCCAGTTAATAGTGGGGTAATTAAAGTCATCCATGAATATGGTATTGGGTTGGATAGAGTTTCCAATAAGTTTCAGTACATGGTGTGTGTTTCCTGGGTCATTGAGGGAACCTCTATCTTGCAAGGAAGTGAAGTGGAATTAGATTTTGCCTATGGTGATTTAAACTTGGAGAAGCTCAATTGTATTGTTCGATTTAGCCAGGCTTGAGGTATATTTATTTTTGGTGTAAGGTGAGACACCTCCACCTTTAGTCCCTGTCTGTATAGTAGTTTGTCTAAATATGTGGAAGTCATTATAACATGTCACTGTTGGTGTGCTCTCCACAGCTTTAAACCATGTCTCAGTGACCTCACTGACATCAGCATTCTCTAGGGTGAAGAGAGCTTATAGGGAGTAAAGTTTTTTGTTTAGACTCCTAGCATTAACCAGTAACACCTTTAGATTTTCTTGGTTTTGATTTGATATGTTGGAAGTACTTGCAGTTTGGCATTGCCTAAATAAACCAGCATTGAGGCAGCTGTATCCACAAGGAATAAGCAGAGAACTAACTCAAACAACAAGCCACCCTGGTGGAATCCCAATAACAACAAGTTGTATAACTAAAGTAGAAAACCATTTCCGAACTACTAGAAAGTACAATACACAGCAAGGTGAGAAACCTCTCAAATGAATAAGCAACTCAGAAATTTTATCAAGTCCATCAAAGCCAAACTTGAGGCAAAAATAGCCTCAAAGGCAAAGGATAACCACAAGGCCTTCACCAGTTTTATCCACAGCCTCAAAGGTAACACACAACAGTGTGCTGAACTAATTGTAAATGAAACCACCTAGAAGGAATCAGAGGATATAGCAAACATACTGGCTGATAAATTTAGGGCCAATTTCACCCCTTCTTCCCTCAACATCTCTCAAGAGAAATCCACGAAGTGAGGAAGTCTTCAATGTGCTCTCCAAGGTAAGAAATGCTGTATCAATGGGCCCTCATAATATCCTGAGATGCCTCCTGAATAGCACGAAACGTGACATATCAAGCTGTCTAAAATCATTGTTCAGCATTAGCTTCCTAACTTGCTTCATGCCTAATGAATGAAGGACTGCAACAGTTAATCCACAGCACAAGGTTGAGCCATCTACTGACCTGGCTAACTAGAGAACCATATATCTGATTAGTCTTGTATGTTGCGAAGATATGTGAAGGCTGCCAGCCTAGCTAGATAGAATTTTGTAGATAATTCTGTCATTTGTAAATATTAATATAAGCCACAGGCTTGTTCTCTTAAATGGAAGAAAATTGATTTAAATGTTGAACGTCAAAAATGTAACAAAAGTGCACTCTGCTGGAAGAAAGCTGATAAGTCAAGCCTTGTATAACTATATGATCTCAAACTCGGAGCCGTGATGTCTGAACCAGCAGAGTTAAACTGCTAGATTTTACATATATACTGTCTTTACTGTGGTTTCCTGACCAGGTGCAAGATCAACACTATGTTAAACACTGAGTTCCTGTTAGCTTGGGAAAACTAGACAAGTGAAGAAGTGAAGTCAAGAATGATGTAATCTACAATGAGTCAGCAGGATGTTTTATTAATTTAAAGGATTTTCTCAGAGACAGAGAAAGAGCATTTTGGATTTTGTCTAAAGCTGACAACAACTCAGCAGTACTCTGCTTTGCTCTATATGTAAGTTTATTTAGGACTGTGATTGCTCTTAGGAAAAGATAGAAAATAGTAAGTTTAATCTAGTTGTTTTCTATATTGATGTCAGAACTATTCTATGTATTACTTTAAGCATTTTCCTGTGATCTCTGAACAGTTGCCTAGCACTGTGTAGTAAGAAGTATTGTATTGCGTTTTTATTATTTATTATTAAATATTCTTAAACCTTTCAACTGTGGCTGTTTTGTATAGAGATAATTTAAGCTTTAGAGTACATTGCACGTATATAGTGATACTGTCCAAGCCACTCCAATAGCTTTAGCCCTGCATCACACTTACTATTTGGATAATAATATTGCACAGTAATAATTGGACATCCTTTGGTAAGGGCCTTTTTAGTAGCTGATATTAGTGGTTGGTGGCAGCTGGTCCTACCTTAAAGACTGGCAGGAAGGGGCATAGCTGGAGAACCTGTGCCAGAAATCCCCAGAAGTGTCTGTGTGTTCGTATATAATTCATATGTTAAAGTGTGTGTGTGTGTCTGTGTGTGTGTGTGTGTGTGTGTGTGTGTGTGTGTGTGTGTGTGTGTGTGTGTGTGTGTGTAAGCTACTTGGGCAGGGACACGAAGCACTGGTTGAAGAGAGAGGGGGCTGGAGGTTTTAGCTTGACCACTAGGCTGAGATCTGGACCTTATAGATGTGCCAGTGGGGAGTCTTATTGAGAATCTGGAGAGAAAGGGAGAAACCAGCCCCAGACTGATTTTGATCTCTGTGTGCTCTTAAGGGGAAATTATACTTTACTGTGTGTATATTTGTTATCCTTCCCAATGTGGATGCCCCTAACTGGTGTTAGTGGTGAGGATTGAGGCTCCTTGATTGCTAGGCCAGTGCCCGGGCATCACATATTAATTGGTTGGCAGTGGTGGGTTATCCACATCACATATTAATTGGTTGGCTCTGGTGGGATTTCCACACCACATATTAACTGTTTGGCAATTGGCTTGTAGTGGTGCGGATAGTGAATTCCTGTAGCTTGTGTACAGGGATTACTGAAGGTGTTTTTGAACTCTAAATCAGCCACGCAGTGAATATTCAGAGTTCAGATCACAATTGTTTTATTTTTGTTGTTAGCTTAGTTAGTCAGGGAGAGCAGGTAAGCATGTCAGCAGAGGAGTATGGCAAGCTGACAAGGAGCCAGTTGGCTGAGATGTGCCAGGCTAAGGGACTGGTGCATGGAAACCTGACAAAGGTAGACATGATTGCAGCTTTGGTCACAGCTGCATCAGAAAACAGTAATCAGGAGGGTGATCAGACTGGCCGTAGAGATGTACAACATTCAGAGAATGGACAGCTCAACCTTTCTGCAGAGGACTTAAAAATCCACCTGGAGCTAATGAGACTTGAGGTGGAGGCCAGACATTTGAAAACAGAAGCAGCAGAGAGCCTGAGATGTCTGCAGGCTGAGGAGAACGAGAAACTGCTATGCCTGGAAGCTGAGGAGAAGAAAAGGCAGAGGCAGCATGAAAAGGAGATGCTGACTCTTCACCAGAATCATGGAGGTAATAGGGAAGGGAGTAACCGGACTCCAGAAGCACAAAAGGTCAGTAAATTTCTTTTGCAGTTTACAGAGGGGGATAATTTTGATAGTTTCATTCATATGTTTGGGAGGGTATGTAAACAGTATGATGTTGACCAAAGGCTCTGGGTACGGTTTTTGACCCCCTTACTCCATGGTAAAGCTGTAACTGTGTTGTCTAAAATTTCTGATCATGAATTTTTTTGATTATACTGCTGTAAAGAATTGTCTGTTAGAATTTTTTAAGCTAACACCTGAAACTTATAGGAAAAAGTTTTGTCAGCATAGATGCAAGGCAGATGAAAGTGTGTGTGAATATGTTACTGAACTGAGCACTTATTTTTCATGGGTGGGTGAGTGGATGTCAGGTCACCACTTTTGAAGGGCTGGCAGACCTTTTGGTTAGGGAACAAGTCCTTAGCACTTTGCCTGAGGACATGAGGATATGGTTAGCTATTAGACAATATGCTACTTCAGATGACTTGGGGAAGAAGGGAGACCTATACCTGGCAAGAAGGGCATCCCTGCACAGGAAATGGACCCCAGTACTGCTCATGGGTCTAAATAAACCCATGGTGGGCATCCCAGACTGCCACAACAGAATCTGCCATTAGCAGGGGAAGCCACTAGTTGAGGTATACGTCCAGGACCTAGGGTTAAATGTTTTGAATGCAACCAGTGGGGCCATGTGATATATAGACGTTCATGGAGGCAAGGTGTGGAACAAAAGGTGAGAGCCAGTAAGTGGGAAAGGCAACATGCCAATATTAGGTTGTCTTGAGACAACAGGTGTACCAAACTACCACCCTGCAGATGTCCTGATAGGGAAGGATTTGATGAGGCAGTACTATGTGTTAATGCAGTTACATGCAGTTGGGCTTCAAGACAAGGATGTGGGTCTGGTAGCCTGGGAGAGACCCAGACAGACTGCATACATAGCCAGGACTGGTGAAGTGGTTACTTCAGGGAGGGAACTACTCTGTTGCAGTGAGACTGAAGGTGAGCCACAGCTGCTTGTGGGTACTGATGTTCCCCTGAACAGAGTGACTGCAAAGGTAGATATGAGTAATAGTACCCAGGCTGACAGTAAGGCACCACTCTCAGGGGATGCCAGAATTTCTGTGGAAGAGGAGCTGGGAAAGGTTACAAAGAGAGAGTCGAGATGGGATCAGCTCTCAGACCTTACATTACAAGGCCTGAGGCAGGTAGCTAGTGAGGCACCTGATTCTCAAGGGAAGGGGGAATCTGTATACTGGGACAAAGGGTTACTGTATAGAGAATGGACCCCTGAGGGAGGGCTAGAAGGTGAGATGATACAGCAGTTGGTAGTGCCTAGAGCCTACCATCTGGCACTTCTAGCCATAGCCGATGATATTCCCTTTGCAGGTCATATGGGCATAAAGCATACAAAGAGACATATTATGCAGAACTTCTATTGGAATGGAATTTCCAGAGATGTAACAGGGTACTGCAGGATCTGTGAGCAGTGCCAAAAGGTAGACAAGGCAGGAGACAAGGTGAGAGCTCCTTTGATGCCTTTGCCTTTGATTGAGGAGCCATTTCAGAGGTTAGCTATGGATATTGTGGGGCATCTTCGTACCCCAAGTTCTACAGGGAAAAAGTATATCCTAGTGGTAGTAGATTATGCTACAAGATACCCTGAGGCAGTAGTTTTGTCCTCCATTGAGGCAGAAAAGGTGGCAAATGCTTTGTTAGAGATTTTCAGCAGGGTAGGTTTCCAAATGAAATACTGACTGACAGAGGTGCCAATTTCATGTCAGACCTGTTGGCTTGTCTGTTGAAGTACTGTGGGGTGAAGCACCTGAAGACCACCCCTACCATTCCCAGACTAATGGTCTTGTTGAGAGGTCAGACGCTACAATCAAGTCCGTGCTACGGGCATTTGCAGACCAGTTTAAGAGGGAATGGGACAAATATTTGTCCCATCTGTTGCTTGCCTACAGAGAGGTCCCCCAGGAATCCACAGGTTTTTCACTCTTTGAGTTCTGTATGGGCATAGGGTGAGGGGACCTCAAGATTTAATTCTGATGAGTGGGAAGGTGTGTGTGACTCTCACAAGGATTCTGTTGTGGCATATGTCCTAAACCTCAGAACAAGGCACAGGCAACTCATGGGCTTGGCCCAGGAGAACTTGGCAGAAGCACAACAACAGAAAAAGGTCTGGTATGACAGGAATGTTCGAGCTAGAGAGTATGCTGTAGGGCAGCTGGTAATGGTTCTCATTCCTGTCAGACACAACAAGCTGCAAGCAGCTTGGGAGGGAGGTCTATATTATATATTTGAAGTTTCAAAACTTTGAATCTCATATGTTCGACAACATATGAATGAAGTTTGAAACATCAAAAATATAATAAAAAATTTAAAAAAAAAAAAACTTACCTCAATGCTCTGAGCAGGCGAGCAAGCCCCCCTGCACCCCCCACACTCCTGCTACTTAAATATACCAACTCCGAGATCGCACTTCAGTGCAGAAAAGGGAAATTTTCTCATTCTGCTCCATACGGAGCCATTGCTTTTCACCTTCAAACTTTTTAAAGTTCGATCATATGGTGTTGATCATATGACATTCGACTTTAAAAAGTTTGAGTAATTAATAGAGACTCTTGGGAGGGACCCTAAAAGGTGGTAGGAAAGGTAAGTGATGTTAACTACATGGTGGAACTGCTAGGTAGGAGCCAGGTGCACAAAATGTACCATGTTAACATGATAAAACCTTACCATGATAGGGAGGCTCTTGTTCTGAGTATTTGCAGTGGATTGCAGGAGGAGTCTGAGGGAGATCTGTTGACTGATCTTCTCAGTGAGGCTCGGACTGACACCTCAGTGGAAGGGATAGTAATGTCCCAGCAGCTATCTCTTACCCAGGTTCAAGAAATCCAGGCAGTGTTACAGGAGGTTGGGACATGTTCACTGGGAAACCAGGGTGCACCCACCTGATGCAGCACCAGGTGGATACAGGACCCCAAAAGCCTAATGGCAGGCCCCTTATAGGGTGCCTGAGAGAGTCAAACAGACTCTGAGGGAGGAGATACAGGAGATGTTGGAACTAGGGGTAATTTAAGAGTCCAACAGTACCTGGGCCTCCCCAATGGTGCTGGTGCCAAAGAAGGATGCCAGCACCAGGTTCTGTGTGGACTACAGGAAATTAAATAGTCACACAGAGTCAGATGCTTATCCCATGCCTAGGACAGATGAGGCCCTAGAGCAGCTGGGTGGGGGCTACTTACTACCATTGATCTTACCAAAGGTTACTGGCAGGTGCCCTTGGCTCCCAGTGCTAGAGAGAGGTCAACCTTTGTGACTCCTTTTGGCTTGGGTCTATATTATATCATCAAATGCTTAAAAAAGCGAACGCTGATTGATTGACCTAATTTAAGCGAAAGCTTACAATCTCGAACTGTCACATCAGTGATTTTTTTCCCAGGAAAAAAATCGCTGATCCAAAACACATACACACAACACAAGCACACCAAACAAATAGAAATCCACACACATACATCTAAAATCTGATACCTAACCCTACACTAAACTATGCACACACCACTAACTACCCGCTTACCTTAACCCTAACCCTAAGGTCCGTCACTATTGCGCACTCACCTCACTCGCTCCCTAACCCTAACTGACTTAAATCTGCCCTAACCCTCATGTCCACTCAATTGCACACACACCTAACCCGAGCCCTAACCCTAACTCACCTAAATCACCCTAACACTCACATCCACACAATCGCACACTTACCTGAATCTAACCGGTAACTTTCCACCATAACACTGAAAATACTGAAGCAACAGAAACGGACAACCAAATTCTTTCCCTAGGAAAAAATTTGAGTTTCTGCTGCTTCGATATTTTGCAGTTTCGTGAAAATAAGTTTGATCAATCAGCGTTCGCTTTTTTAAGCATTCGAGGATATAATATAGACCCTTTTGGCTTGTATGAGTTCACAAAGATGCCCTTTGGGATGAAAAATGCCCCAGCAACTTTCCAGAGGCTGGTAGATCATATTCTAGCAGAAGCAGGAGGATTTGCCCTTGCTTATCTAGATTATATTTCCATCTACAGCCATTCCTGGCAAGAGCACCTTCAACATGGCAGGGAGGTGCTGGACAGACTACAGAGGGCAGGGTTGACATTAAGCCCAGCAAATGTCAGGTGGGTATGGCAGAGGTCTCCTACCTGGGACATAGACATGGGAGAGGTACGATCAGGCCAAAGCCTGCCAAAGTGGAAGCCATTCAGGCAAGGCCTGCACCTGTTACCAAAAAGCAGGTGAGGGCATTCTTAGGGACAGCAGGGTACTACAGAAAGTTTGTCCCCAGTTGTAGTACCATAGCTGCTCCCCTCACAGACCTTACAAGGAAAAACAGGTCAGGTAAGATATGAACCCCAGCATGTGAGCAGGTATTCCAGAAGCTTAAAGAAGCTTTAGAAGGACCCCCTGTGTTAGCCAGTCCAGATTACAGCAAAGAATTAGTTGTGCAGGAGGATGCTTTGAACCATGGGGTGGGGGCTCTACTTAGCCAGATTTCTTCAGACAGAAAAGAGCACCCAGTGGTTTATCTCAGCCATAGGCTCCAACCCAGGGAGGATTGCTAGGCAGCTGTAGAAAAGGAATGTCTAGCCATAGTGTGGGCACTGCAGAAACTTCAGCCTTATCTGTATGGAAGAAAATTCACTGTAGTTACAGATCACAATCCCATAACATGGTTACACCAAGCCAGTCAGCAAAATGCCAAGTTGCTAAGATGGAGCCTAGGGTTGCAAGCATATAATATGCCAGTGCAGCACTGCAGTGCAGTTAGCAACACCAATACAGATGGGCTATCAAGGCAGGAAATGGGGTAAGGTATATTCAGATAGACCTAACCCTCTCAAGCAACATTTCTCAAGGGTCAGTTGAAAAACCAGCTTGAGTTCTCGGGGGGGTGGGGGTGGTTTGAAGATGTGTGAAGGCTGCCAGCCTAGCTAGATAGAATTTTGCAGATAATTCTGTCATTTGTAAATATCAATATAAGTCACAGGCTTGTTCTCTTAAATGGAAAAAAATGGTGTTAAATGTTGAACATTAAAATTGTAACAACAGTGCACTCTGCTGGAAGAAAGTTAATAGGTCAACCTTTGTATGACTGTTTGATTTTAAACTTGGAGCTGTGGTGTGTGAACCAGCAGATTCTTTCTTTTGTTTTGAGACCAGAGTTAATTGCTAGATTTTACATATATAATGTCTTTAATTACTTTGGTTTCCTGACCAGGGGCAAGATCAAAGCTATGTTAAACTCTGAGTTTCTGTTAGCTTGTAAAAACCAGAGAAATGTCAAGAATGATGTGATCTAAAATGAGTCAGCAGGATGTATTATCATTTTAAAGGACTTTTTCAGAGACAGAGAGAGAGCATTTTGGATTTTGTCTATATGTAAGTTTATTTAGAACTGTGATTGCTCTTAGGAAAAGATAGAAAATAGTAAGTTTAGTCTAGCTGTTTTCTATACTGATGTCAGAACTATTCTACTGTATTATTTTAAGCATTTTCCTGTGTTCTCTGAACTCTTGACTAGCACTGTATAGTAAGAAGTATTGTCTTGTGTTTTTATTATTTATTATTAAATATTTTAAACCTTTCAACTGTGGCTGTTTTGTGTAGAGATAATTTAAGTTGTAGAGTACATTGCACATATATAGTGATACTGTCCAAGCCACTCCAATACCTTTAGCCCTGGGTCACACTTACTATTTGGATAATAATATTGCACAGTAATAATTGGACACCCTTTGGTAATGGCCTTTTTAGTAGCTGATATTAGTGGTTGGTGGCAGCTGGTACTACCTTATACACTGGCAGGAAGGGGCATAGCTGGAGAACCTGTGCCAGCCTTCCCCAGAAGTGTCTGTATGTTTGTATATAACTCATATCTTAAAGTGTGTGTGTGTGTCAGCTACTTGGGCAGGGACACGAAGCACTAGATGGGCAGAGATGGTGCTGGATGTTTTAGCTTAACCACTAGGCAGAGATCTGTACCCTATAGCTATGCCAGTGGAGAGTCTTATTGGGCATCTGGAGAGAAAGGGAGAAACCAACCCCAGACTGACTGTGATCTCTGTGTGCTCTTAAGGGAAATTGTACTTTACTGTGTCTGTATTTGTTATCCTTCCCAATGTGCACACTCCTTACTGGTGTTAGTGGTGATGATTGAGGCTCCTTGATGGCCGGGCCAGTGCACGGGCATCACATATGTAAAGCCATGGAAAGAATCATCATGGACATTTTAAATGAAGACATAGGAAACCTTGATACATTGGATCCAGCATGACTTGTTTCATTAAAGACAGATTGTGCCTACTTAACCTGGTGTTTTTTGTTTTTTTTTTTTTTGAGAAAGAGACAAAAGCTGTGGATGAGGGCAAAATGGTGCACACTGCCTAGCTTCACCTGTCCAAATCATTTAACACTATTCCCCATTCAGGAATTGTACACAATCATGGAATTAGGAGTAAACCTATATGGATAGGATATGTATAGATATTTATCACAGTGAATACCATTTCTTCTGAGCAGTCTTTCATACCATGTAAAGCGGAGTACTCTATTCAAATGCAATCTGGATGCATGGATTGCTAACTGCAAATTTAGCCCAGTTTAGCACCACTGGTCCTCATGAATATGAGAAATATGTAATTACCTCAACATACACTTGTTGCCATCTTTGAATATTCCTGTCCAATAATTATAACTGGAATGCAAGTCTAGGCTTCTTAAGATCCGCCAAGATCTGTAATTTAGTAGGTACTTATGAATCTTTGATGACCATGTTGCAGCAGTGGTCATGAAATCCCTCTATCTGGGACAGTTGACTGCACAGAGTACCTTTAGATCCAAGGAAGTCCTTACCCTTCTATATTCTGTGCAAATCAGACCCTAAAGGTGCCTGACGAAAAGATAATTGGCCTAAAGGACCTGAGATAGCAAGAGAGGTGAACTAGTTATCTTAAATTATGGCTTAAAATGCAAAAATAGGGATAGGTTTTTAAATATTGATCTTATATATTTAGAAAGTTGCTGGAATAACATACTTTGTAATGGCATGATTTTCAGAAGAATATGACATCTGAAATTCAAATATGCCTTTATTTAGTGATTGCGATCTACAGCAAATGTTCCAGAAAATGACACATTTTAAGAAAAACATACCAGAAATATAATTCACAGTGACATTTTGCAAATTCAGTGTCTTTGGAGAGCTATGGAACAAAGAAAAAAATGGAGTACAAATGTACAGTATGAAGGATAGATGTTAAATAGGAACCTTACGTACTACACTTGCTAGGACAACAGGTTTTGCATTTGCATGCTTTCTGAAGGATATGAGCTCTGATACTCTTTCCTACCATCATTTAATCACGGATTTAGTCCTGAGCACCTCACCAACAAACACACATTTTATGAACATACCAAAATATGAGGCAAAATCAGAGATTTGAAATGTGTTCTTATCTTATGTATCAGAGTCCCATGCTGAAAAATGAATTTTGCATTACAAAACATTTTCTGAAGGTTATAAACTCTGAAACTTGAATATCTGTGTATTACTATCCCTAACAGCCTGACATAACATTGTAATATTTTACAAGGAACAGAACCAAAATATAATGCAAAACTATGCACATTGCTATATTTACTTGCTGCAGTGCCACAGTGTATGAAAATGTTAACTTGTGAAAAATAAATAACCCGGTTTAATAGAAAGCAACACATTTTACAATGAACAAAAGGTCAGTAAATAAATAAATAAATAAACATGATGCGGATTGTAGCATATTGCCATACTGTTTTACTTGCACTGAAACTCTGTAAATAAGAAAAGAAAAGAAAAGAAAAGAAAAATGTTTATAATTATATCACTTTCTCTAACTTACATAAAAAAAAGTTTCTCCTGATTTGGCAAAATGCATCTCTATGTTTCTTTATTTAAATAATCACTTCTTCTCCTTTTCCTGGTTAGGGGTCGCCACAGCGGATCACCTGTCTGCTCATGATTGGCAGTGGAGTTTTATGGTGTCGAGTTGCCAGCCCAACATTCTACAGAAGGCACACACCTACATGCACTCACACCTAGGGCCAATTTAGAGTGTCCAATCCACTTAAAGCATGTCTTTGGGGTGTGGGAGGAAACTGGAACACCTGGAGGAAATCCACGCGACCACAAGGAGGGCATGCAGACTCTGCACAGAAGGCACCCCAGCCGAGGATCGAACCAGAGAACCTCTTGCTGTGAGATGGCACCACCGTGGCTGCCCCAAATAAATAATCACTTCTACAGTTGTTAAAATAAAAAAAAAAAAAAAAAAAATTGTTCCTATCCAATGTTTACTAACTTGTTAAAAAAAATTACAGCTATAAAGGGAATCTGTCTTAATTCAGAAAGTGAGAAAATGATCTAGGGCAGTTCAGTGAAATTGATGCTGTTCACTCTTGTTGTTTGACCCAATGAATCCTTTATGACAAAGAAGGGAAAAAATATTTAATAAAATATAAAGAGCCACAATTCACACTGCCAGCAAGGTCATTTGCAGTTGCCAGCAGAAGAAATAGCCACATCAGTTATAATATTAATAGAGAGACTTGTGATCCCATATATGCAAAAAACAAACTGTGACCAGTTCAGCACCACCAGTCACTACAAACGGTACCTGTTTATTCTGTAGAAGGTTGTGGTGCTGAAGTATTTTTGAAATCTTATCAAAACAAAGATGGTCATCAATACCTCTCCTCATCTACAGGCACATTTGCAGCCTCTGACATCATACAGACACACCCCCTTCACTTCTGCACAGTATCAGCTAAAAGATGAAAGGAAAGCCGAAGGAAAGAAACAGGAAATCAGTCAAATTTCACACAGCTTTCCTCCACCTTCCAGACTGTGTTAATTGGACAATTCCAAAGATACGAGTCGACTGCAGTTAACCACAGGGAACTCCAAAAACACAAAGAAAACAAATCCCAACAAGTCGAAATGCTCAGTTTATTAACACAACAGAATAAAGTTTTCAGGATACACCTTTCGTCAGTATTCACTCAGAGTTTAAAACATCGAACATTTTATACTTTAAAAACACAGTACATATGACACAGCCAACCAACGAAAACATCCAAATAATTAATACTTAAAAGGACATTAGATAAACTTTTCATAAAAAGCATTTCATAAAAAAGCAAGCCATTTAAATACAAGCATTGACATAAATAACTACATATGAGTTCTTATTCACATTACAATTTACTTATCAATAAACGTAACTTAATCTAGTATTACTTATATTGCGTTTGTCTTTCAACTAAAATGGTTTTACTGTTATATTATTTAAACCAGGAGGTTTATCAGCATCGAATCTAGTCATCCATTTATATTCAGCAATATCCAATTTATTATTAATATCACCTCCTCTCAAATTCTTATACAACACTTCTAGGACTTTAAATTTAAACTCGTGTTTCATCATTTTCAATAATATGTTTCGCTAGTGCCCTTGTTGCCACTTTTTTTCTAATTTCAGACTTATGCTCAACTCTGGCATGGATGCCAATATGCGCCAATTTCTTTTAATAATATTTTCTACTTCCATAGTCATTCTATTAAATGTAGTTACATAGCGGAGTTGTTCAATATTTTGGGTAATAAACCACGATTCACATATAGAAATAGCATAGGTTTGAAAAGACAACTTTGCTATAAGGACTTTGAGATTAATGCCACGACCCCTGTTGTGAGTAAGTATGGCACACTGCCTTGTTATAATTGTAGCTGTTGAAGGAATATCTGTAGTTTGGTAGAATTTGAACATCCTGTAACTAAATATAGTATGAAATTAGTTTATTTGGGTACATGTGTAAAATGTGAAAGTTTCTATATAGGAAAATGCTCAAGGTAGTTAAACGACCGCATTGTTGAGCATAAGTCTGAAATTAGAAGAAAAGTGACAACAAATGTACTAGCGAAACATATTATTGAAAACGAAAAAACTTGAAAAACTGTTGAGAAAACCAGGAGACCAAAGAAAAACCAAATTTTTTTTAGCGCTTTCATCCACAAATTTAATACGTGAACTTCTTCAGAAACACTTACACAATAAACCCAGTTCCTTAAATACTTAACAATACAGGAAATGACCTCATATTGATTAATTGATATTGTTGAAAAATATATATACATAAATGTAAATAAAAAATGATGGTGAATAATCATGAATAAAAACAACCCAGTTAAGGAAAGTATATTACAGTGAAAAAAAATATATATATATATGTATTACAATAAAAAAATAAAAAAATAATGATGTAATAAAAAAATGTATAAATGTATATATGTATGTAGTTAATTAATACATTGTCTATACTTTAAAAAACATTTTAAATTAATAGACTCATTGAGGCCAGGTGGCTTATCAGCCCCCAGCACAAGTTGCCACAGTGTCTCTTTACACTCCAAAATATTATTAAAATCTCCTCCAAAATCGCTGGTGTTGATCTTGTCCTACACTGAAAACTCAAATTTCTTAAAATCCCTACATGCTGATGCATGTTTAGCCAAAGAATTGAGCCTATCTTTGTTTTTTATTGCTAAATTGTGTTAATAAATTCTCCTTTTCAAAACCCTCTTGGTTTTACCTATATAATACTGTTCACATGATACACAATTTGCAATATATACTACATAATCCGAATTGCAATTGTAATAACCTTTAGCCCAAATCGTGTAGTTTAAAGACTTGACAAACGCACAAGTACTATTACTGATAAATCTACATTGTCTACAATTGTTACATGCGTATGTACCCCTCTTGATACTAACAGCTCTAATATTGTCCTGATATCTAGCGTGATCTATCTCAAGCATAGATTTGATATTGGTTACCCTTTTGTAGGTAAAAGTAGGTTTAACCCCTAATGTACCAACCAAATCTTTGTTACCTAACAACACCTTCCAATTGTTAATGATAATGCCCTTAATGGACCACATTTCATTAACGATAGGTAAAGGAAAGGCAATGTTGTATGTGTTGGGAACATTTACATGAGTGGATCTAGAACTGATGCCTAAATGGTCAGACAAAAGAATAGGTTTAGCAATACCCTTTCTGAGCTTAATAACTTCCTGCTTTATATTTTGAATCCAATCTAAGGTGTAACCTCTACATAGAAATAAAGATCTCAGGAATTCAATTTCCCTAAAAAATATATCATCATCTGTAGTTAGTCTGCTCAGATGAATTATTTGCCCCTTAACAACACCTTTTTTCATGTGTGTAGGGTGTAAACTATCTTTGTGTAGATACTGGTTAGCAAAAACCTCCTTCCTATATACCTGACTATTAAAAGTGTTGTTGACCATATCCAGAGTAAGTAAAACATCAAGAAAAGGAATACTTTGCCCAAATCCACTTATTTTGAAAACCAAAAACTGTGTAGTTTGGTTCAAATCATCCACTAATACAGAAAACTCTTCTGAGGTACCAGTCCATAAAAATAATAAATCATCTATAAATCTAAAATAGGAAAGTACCTTGTTGAAACTAGGATGATTAACCAAAAATGTAAGCTCCCAATTGGCCATTACCAGATTGGCAAATGCTGGTGCCACTCTGGCCCCCATGGCCACTCCCGAAATCTGTTTGTAAATGTGTTTGCCAAATCTAAAGAAATTGTTATCATACACAAGCTCCATAAGGTCACAAATTGTGTTAACTTTAACACTGTCAACATCTGTGTGGCTAGTCAGATACTCCCTCAAATATTCCAACCCTTCGTCTTGCTTGATGGAAGTATATAAAGATTTGACATCAAGCGTAGCAAAACTAACAGACTGCAAAGGAGTATTTGTTTTGCGTAGTTCTTCCAATAAATGCCAGGAATCTCTGATGTAAAATCTAGATTTCTGCACAATTGGGTTTAATAAATGATCAAGCCAAATAGATATATTCTCTGTTTTGGATAGCTTTGCTGAAATGATGGGTCTAAATGGTGGATTGTGTGCATCCACGTGCAGTTTCGGAATACCGAATAAAGTAGCCAATTTGGGATGTTCAACCAAGAGGTATTCATAACTTTGGTGATCCAATTCACCCTGACTAAACATATCAAACAATAGTGTGTTGACCCTTAGAAAGCTATTATTCACATCAGCGGCACTAACCACTTTGTATGTCTCACTGTCTTGTAACATATTTAACATTAATAAACAAGCTTGTCTTGCTGCAAGTAAACGCTGAGTTTCTAAACTGGCGAAATAGTAAGACAGGAACTCAAAAACAACAGCGTTAGCAGATGATGTAGATCTCAGTCATAAAATCCAACGGACAATGATGAATAAACCAATTCTCTTTAATTTAGTAACGGACATGTAAATAAGAGATAAGCGCTTTCACAGAAATGCTTCATCAGATCTCAGGCAAACTAATGTAAAACACCCATCTATAAATACTCTGAGAATTAATTAGCAGTTCACAAACAATTAGTGGTTAAAAAGGCAGTACTCTCACTTGCAATGTACATATCTAAAATCTATAATACTTAAAACATATAGAAAACTGTGTATGATAAAAACCAACCTTAATAAAATATCAAATGCAATCCATGTATATAAGTATGAACATCATTATTACAAATGAGAAATATAACATAGTTACATCACATTCCAACCTGAAGTTTTGATGTATAGATATATAATATGCATGTCTAACTGTGTACCTATATAGATAAACTAATGCTTAAGTTTTCTAAGATACCAGTATCCAAAATGTATATATAAAAAGAAATATGGAGGTATGAATGCTTATTTTACATATTACTTGACATTCCTTCTTAGCCTTAACTTAGGCCTGATTGAAGCTCTCTCATTCAAGCCAGAGCCTTGATCTGCTCTCAATTTTATTATCCATTCTGTCTCTCTGCTTTCAGTATAAGTTCTAATGTCACCCCCTCTGGAATTAGGAATTATCACCTCTAGTACTTTAAAAGAGAACCTATGTTGTGTGTTCGTCATGATGACATGCTTGGCTAAAGCATTCTGGGTGGTGCCCTTCTTCATGTGATAAACATGCTCCCTCATCCGATCTCTTAGGGGGCGGTTGGTTTTGCCAACATAGAAGCAAGGACATAATTGGCACCTGGCTAAATAAATAACGTGTGAAGTCATACAATTCGCTGTTACCAATGTCTGAAAATATTTCCCATTGTCAGGGTGATAAAACCCTGGTGTATCATCAATGTAACTACAAAAATTACACCGTCCACATGGTCTAGTGTGGCCATCTATTGCATCCCTATCTCTATGAAACACAGAGCATAGTCTCCTCTTCAAATTGTTTTTATTTTTATATAAAAATCTGGGTTTGTCCCCTACAATGTTTCTAACATCATCATTCGTACATAGTACACCCCAATGTTTACCCAGTACCTCTCTCAGTTCACTGTGATCAGACGAGTAATGCGTCATAAACTTCAAGCCTCGACTGACATTAGTCCTGTCCGTGGAAAGACAAGTCGACTCAACTGGTCCAAAATAGGGCGCCCCTATGGTCGACCTTAGATCTAACATATCACTAAACTGTGTATTGACTTCATCCACATTATAGCCTCTGGAGCACAATCTATCTCTCAAACTATTAAGTTCTGTCTCAAAACCAGAACTAGTTGGATTAAGTCTTGATGCCCTAATAGCTTGTCCTCTGATTATATTTCTAAAGACATGTGGAGGGTGCATGCTGGTTCTACTGAGTAAGCTGTTGCTGTAACAACTCTTCCTATAGACACCTGTATTAATGGTGTTACCATCAATCCTCTCAATGTACATATCAAGAAAGTTTATTTTATATTGTGAACACTCCATAGAAAATTTCAGACAGGTGGTCAAATTATTCATGGTATTAAAGAAAGTCTCTAGTTGTTCAAATGTGCCTTTCCACAGAATAAATAAATCGTCAACAAAACGACGATAGAATACCACATGCTGTTTGAATAGATTCTCTTCAAACAAAACTTGTTCTTCCCAATAGGCCAAATACATGTTGGCATAGCTATTGGCACATGGAGTGCCCATAGCTCGCCCATCTTTCTGTTTGTACAAACCTTCATTGAATATAAATAGGTTATTCTCCAAGATTAATTCTAAAAAGTATGTTATTAAATCAATCTGTATAGAGGTATAATCACTATGCACTCTCAGGTAATCAGTAACGTACAATAGTCCCATGCTGTTGGGTATGACTGTAAACAAGGATTGAACATCAAAGGTGACAAACAGGAAGTCAAATGTGATGTTCATATCCTTCGTACAGTCATATAAGTCAAGTAAAAATTGTTTCGAGTCTCTCAAAACAGCTCTGTTAGAGTTCAGCACTGGTCTAAGATGCTTCTCTACATATACCGATAAATGTTCGGTCACCCAATCTCGACCTGACACTATCGGTCTCATGGGTGGTCTAGTAGGATCTTTATGTATCTTCGGTAGACCGTGTATAGTGGGTATCATAGGATGGTAAATCATGAGATATTGAAATAAATCTTGGTCTATTAACTTTCCTTGAAATATGTCATTGATAGTATCATGTACATGTCTGATGACCCCTCCTACATACTGTGGTGTAACCTTCTCATAGAAGCCATCACTCAACATGGAATCCATTCGTGTAATATAGTCTGTAGTATCCATTACAACTACCTTGCCGCCTTTATCGGCAGGTCTGATAGTAATATCTAAGTTGTTCTGTAATTTCTTGAGACTCGCCCTTTCTCTATAGGTTAAATTATCTCTTATAAAGGGATGCTTTTTAATAGTCCTGTTCTCATAATAGTTATGCAGTTCCTCTTCAGTTAATCTCATGTAAGCTTCAACTAGTGGGTGATTAATTGGTGTGTACTCACTACGATTCTTAAACTTAAACTCAGTATCAGTATTGGAATTATCTTTAAATATAAGCTTTAACATAACATTCCTACAAAATAATTTTAAATCCACAACAGTGTCCGTCAATTTACTCTGACATTTAGGGATAAAATTCAGCCCTTTATCAAGTAATCGTTGTTCATCCACATTTAATGTAGATTGAGAAATGTTGTGGACTAACGTTTGTTTGTCCACATCTTTCTTAGTGTTTTTTGAGGTACATATTCCTCCGATAGCTTCCTCTTTTGTCTGCCCCTGCTCATGGAGCGAGAGCGAGGCATCTTCTCTGCTCTCACTGGCAGGGGAAAAGACAAATTTGGAAGTCCATTGGGGGTGGGTGTAAGAGCAGATTGTAAGTTAGAGATTTTAGGTCTTACAACCTGTTCATTGTCTATGGACAAAAGTTTGGATTTCTCATGTTGTTGGTGTCCAGTAGTATTAGTAATACTGACCTCAGGATATAAATTAATATTTTCTTTAGTCGCAGTATGCACTATATGTATCACATCAGTTGAGTCATGATCATATTCAGTTACTAATAACTCACTCTGTTTCCCAGTAATGACAGGATTATCTCTATCAGGATTCACAGTCTGACCTATATTCATATCTACTATAGGTAATGTAACATTCGTAACATTACGTGTAGCTGATAAATTCTTCACGTCAGAAACTGTCTCAATGTTAACATTACGTTGTGCCATAGTTGAAGGAACAGTCCTGCCCAGATCATTAGAGTTTAATCTGGGCCAAACAAAAATGTGTCCGTTTTTAAAATCATTTGTATCTCTGACTACTTTATGTCTTTTCTGTTGGAACAATTTCCTTTCAAATGCAGAGATACTGTCCAACATGTTCTCAAACAAAGGTGTTACAGTGTCAGTAGCAAATTCTTTAAACAGTGCTCGCTGTTTATTACCAAGTTCCTCAGTTAATTTAGCCTCTTCAGGTTTAAAGAATTCAATAAGTAATTTCAAGTAGCTCCGACTCACCTCGATGTTGAGGCGCTGCCATTGGATGAACAACGATTACTTGATAAAGGGCTGAATTTTATCCCTAAATGTCAGAGTAAATTGACGGACACTGTTGTGGATTTAAAATTATTTTGTAGGAATGTTATGTTAAAGCTCATTTTTAAAGATAATTCCAATACTGACACTGAGTTTAAGTTTAAGAATCGTAGTGAGTACACACCAATTAATCACCCATTAGTTGAAGCTTACATGAGATTAACTGAAGAGGAACTGCATAACTATTATGAGAACAGGACTATTAAAAAGCATCCCTTTATAAGAGATAATTTAACCTATAGAGAAAGGGCGAGTCTCAAGAAATTACAGAACAACTTAGATATTACTATCAGACCTGCCGATAAAGGCAAGGTAGTTGTAATGGATACTACAGACTATATTACGAATGGATTCCATGTTGAGTGATGGCTTCTATGAAGGTTACACCACAGTATGTAGGAGGGTCATCAGACATGTACATGATACTATCAATGACATATTTCAAGGAAAGTTAATAGACCAAGATTTATTTCAATATCTCATGATTTACCATCCTATGATACCCACTATACACGGTCTACCGAAGATACATAAAGATCCTACTAGACCACCCATGAGACCGATAGTGTCAGGTCGAGATTGGGTGACCGGTATATGTAGAGAAGCATCTTAGACCAGTGCTGAACTCTAACAGAGCTGTTTTGAGAGACTCGAAACAATTTTTACTTGACTTATATGACTGTACGAAGGACATGAACATCACATTTGACTTCCTGTTTGTCACCTTTGATGTTCAATCCTTGTTTACAGTCATACCCAACAGCATGGGACTATTGTACGTTACTGATTACCTGAGAGTGCATAGTGATTATACCTCTATACAGATTGATTTAATAACATACTTTTTAGAATTAATCTTGGAGAATAACCTATTTATATTCAATGAAGGTTTGTACAAACAGAAAGATGGCGTAGCTATGGGCACTCCATGTGCCAATAGCTACGCCAACATGTATTTGGCCTATTGGGAAGAACAAGTTTTGTTTGAAGAGAATCTATTCAAACAGCATGTGGTATTCTATCGTCGTTTTGTTGACGATTTATTTATTCTGTGGAAAGGCACATTTGAACAACTAGAGACTTTCTTTAATACCATGAATAATTTGACCACCTGTCTGAAATTTTCTATGGAGTGTTCACAATATAAAATAAACTTTCTTGATATGTACATTGAGAGGATTGATGGTAACACCATTAATACAGGTGTCTATAGGAAGAGTTGTTACAGCAACAGTTTACTCAATAGAACTAGCATGCACCCTCCACATGTTTTTAGAAATATAATCAGAGGACAAGCTATTAGGGCATCAAGACTTAATCCAACTAGTTCTGGTTTTGAGACAGAACTTAATAGTTTGAGAGATAGATTGTGCTCCAGAGGTTATAGTGTGGATGAAGTCAACACACAGTTTAGTGATATGTTAGATCTCCTATTTTGGACCAGTTGAGTCGACTTGTCTTTCCACGGACAGGACTAATGTCAGTCGAGGCTTGAAGTTTATGTCTGATCACAGTGAACTGAGAGAGGTACTGGGTAAACATTGGGGTGTACTAATGATGATGTTAGAAACATTGTAGGGGACAAACCCAGATTTTTATATAAAAATAAAAACAATTTGAAGAGGAGACTCTGCTCTGTGTTTCATAGAGATAGGGATGCAACAGATGGCGACACTAGACCATGTGGACGGTGTAATTTTGTAGTTACATTGATGATACACCAGGGTTTCATCACCCTGACAATGGGAAATATTTTCAGACATTGGTAACAGCGAATTGTATGACTTCACACGTTATTTATTTAGCCAGGTGCCAATTATGTCCTTGCTTCTATGTTGGCAAAACCATAAGAGATCGGATGAGGGAGCATGTTTATCACATGAAGAAGGGCACCACCCAAAATGCTTTAGCCAAGCATGTCATCATGACGAACACACAACATAGGTTCTCTTTTAAAGTACTAGAGGTGATAATTCCTAATTCCAGAGGGGGTGACATTAGAACTTATACTGAAAGCAGAGAGACAGAATGGATAATAAAATTGAGAGCAGATCAAGGCTCTGGCTTGAATGAGAGAGCTTCAATCAGGCCTAAGTTAAGGCTAAGAAGGAATGTCAAGTAATATGTAAAATAAGCATTCATACCTCCATATTTCTTTTTATATATACATTTTGGATACTGGTATCTTAGAAAACTTAAGCATTAGTTTATCTATATAGGTACACAGTTACACATGCATATTATATATCCATACATTAAAACTTCAGGTTGGAATGTGATGTAACTATGTTATATTTTCCATTTATAATAATGATGTTCATATTTATATACATGGATTGTACTTGATATTTTATTAAGGTTGGCTTTTATTATACACAGTTTTCTATATGTTTTAAGTATTATAGATTTTAGATATGTACATTGCAAGTGAGAGTACTGCCTTTTTAACCACTAATTGTTTGTGAACTGCTAATTAATTCTCAGAGTATTTATAGATGGGTGTTTTACATTAGTTTGCCTGAGATCTGATGAAGCATTTCTGTGAAAGCGCTTATCTCTTATTTACATGTCCGTTACTAAATTAAAGAGAATTGGTTTATTCATCATTGTCCGTTGGATTTTATGACTGAGATCTACATCATCTGCTAACGCTGTTGTTTTTGAGTTCCTGTCTTAATATTTAACATTAAATCATTATAGTGAGATGTGTCCATGACCACAATCTTGCCGCCTTTGTCAGCCTTCATAGTTCTAATGTTAGAATTTTTGCACAACTCATACAAAGCTTGCCTTTCAGATAGAGCCAAATTTTCTCCACACATCTCGTTATTCATCTTTCTAAACTCCTGTTCACACAAGCTCTGAAATGCCTGAAGAGTATTGTGCAAAGGAGGATTAAAAGTACTAGCTTTCTTTGGTCCACCAATAGACAAAGTGTGAGGTGGAACCAACACATCATGCATGATGTAACATAAGTTGAGTTTTCTCAAGTGTAATCTAAAATCTATTAACAATTTCCCAATGTTAACTTTGTTATTCGGGATAAAAGAAAAACCCTTCTTTAAAACATTTACCAATTCAGTGGACAATACAGTGCTTGACAGATTTGTTACACTAATGCAAAATTCATCAACCTGTCTAAAATTGTTCACTTGTATTTCCTCTGATTGGTATACTTCCCTTTCCCCTTCTCCTTCCATTTGTGATGAAAGCTGTTGTTCCACTTGTGAGTCTGTTTGTCCAATGTCAAAGATGACCGAAAAGGACCCTGATTCTGTACCTGTTTACCACCAGCTACTGCTTGAGCGTAGTTTGTTTGTGACTGATGAGTTGGATGTTTATTTAAAGATTGAAAAATTGTTCCACCCTCCTCATCAGCTGCAACAATTTGTCCAGTGTTCTTCTCTGAAATCTTAGTTCCAACATGAACATCCACTGGTGCAGATACTGTATTTGGAACCTCTTGGGCCCCATCGTTTGTATTCAAACATACAATGTTACCTTTACCATGAACACTGTCCGAATTCTCTTCTAACCTATCATGCAATACATAGGCCTGTTTTGATTGGTAATCTAAAATGTCTCTTTTGAGTTTGTTGTGTTTCCTGGCCACAATAGATGCCCGGTGCCTATCCACACCATTGTATAAAATAATGCAATCCTTGAAACAACTGAAACTCTTGATTTTTTCATCAAGTTGTTTAATATGTTCTTTAATAGTTTCAGGTTCGTTCTCATAAAAAGTGACCAAGTAACCCATCATGGCTATGCCAGTATTGTTGTAAAGTTCTATTAATTTAGTACTCAAATCATCATCATCGGTGACACAATTTGGGAACTTGGCTGTCCGCAAGCCCTGAGGCACAATTTTTCTTGTAATGCATTCTCCCAAATAAGAGATCTCTAGTTCCAATGTAACATGTCTATATACCATTTTTTTCTAATTCATAAATACTTTTTTTACAATTGACATTGTCCGTGTAAACACTGTCATTATGTGACTTACTTGCTCCACAGTCCAAAGCCTCAATTTGTATATCCGCAAACGGATTGATGTGTGGTTTACAAATATAATCCCAAACGTCGGTTTGACTCACGCCATTACTGTTGTCCATAGACGCCGATGTAACTGCCGTAACTAAACGACTCGTGCTGGCTGTGACGTCACTACCTACATCTCTCCCCGATGAATTGGAAGTGATGATAGGGGAAGATGTTTTATCCTTTTTATCTTTTTTCTCATGTGAACAAGCCAAACTATGCACAGAATCAGCTGAATGGGTATTGGATACATTGTCCTTGATATCAGTGTGTTGAAGAGTATCTTTGACTATCCTAACGATCAAAGATATGAGTTCTTCCTGGGATTTTTGCTCCCCACTGATGCCACAAGTAGAACCACTAGCAGGAACTAGATACACAGTCATGTCAAGCAAACTGTCTTGACCGCTCAAATTGGTACTCTCAGCCGCCATGGTAAACTCTCCAGAAAACCACGAACCATGAAAATAAATGAGCCACTAAATGATGCTAACGAAAAAACTTGAAAAACTGTTGAGAAAACCAGGAGACCAAAGAAAAACCAAATTTTTTTTTAGCGCTTTCATCCACAAATTTAATATGTGAACTTCTTCAGAAACACTTACACAATAAACCCAGTTCCTTAAATACTTAATACAGGAAATGACCTCATATTGATTAATTGATATTGTTGAAAAATATATATACATAAATGTAAATAAAAAATGATGGTGAATAATCATGAATAAAAACAATCCAGTTAATTATTGAAAACAATGAAACACATGAGTTTAAATTTAAAGTCCTAAAAGTGTTGTATAAGAATTTGAGAAGAGATGATATTAATAATAAATTGGATATTGCTAAATATAAATGGATAACTAGATTTGATGTTGATAAATATCCTGGTTTAAATAATATGATAACAATAAAATCATTTTCAGTTGAAAGAGAAATTCAATATAAATAATACTAGATTAAGTTATGCTTAATATCAAGTAAATTGTTATGTGAATAAAACCTCATATGTACTTATTTATGTCAATGCTTGTATTTAAATGGCTTGCTTTTTCATGAAATTTTTAAGTACTAATTGTTTGGATGTTTTTATTGGTTGGCTGTGTCATGTGTACTGTGTTTTTAAAGTATAAAATGGTTGATGTTTTAAACTCTGAGTGAATACTGATGAAGGGTGTATCCCGAAAGCTTTATTCTGTTGTGTTAATAAATTGAGTGTTTCTACTTGTTGGGATTTGTTTTCTTCATGTTAATTGGACAATTATCAGCTGTAAACTGACTTGAGTGAAAAAAATTCCAAGTCTGCAAGTCCATGATAAGTTGAAAAATACTATGCAGTCTCAGTCAAGGCATTTGCAAGTGCTACAAGAAAATTAAATTTCTTTATTTTCCTAAACTTTTTCACCTGCCTTGTGCTACCCCTCCACACTAACACTGCACTGAAGTGCGTACAGTGAGCATCTCTCCAGATATCTTTGATCACCTGGATCCCAAGATGAATACTGAGAGGCAGAATGTGGGCTCTTCAATAATTTGTGGGCTTGGAGTAAATGTTATAGATTTTAAAGGTGAGATGGAAAAAAAAGGGTAAATATCCTAAGAGCTGCATGCGCACTAATGTGCGCTAAACAGTTAGATATGAAAGAGGGGTAACTTAAGCTTTAGCTATCTAAGTGGAGAGCCACTAATTTTAAAATAGCAAGATAGATTGGAAGGGGATGGGAACTTTGTATTCTGGTTCTATGGAATACAGTGGGATGGCCAATAAATTTAAATAGTTGAAAGGAAGTGATTTCACAAAATGATAATTTTGTGTGTACTCACAATAGGCAGTGAAAGAGGAAAGGTAAAGAGATATGTGAACAAATTAACATAAGGGGCAGGCAAGTAGAAAGACAGTTTATGTTAAAAAGATACCAGCACCTGGGTAGGAGGATGGGAAAAAACATAATTTCTGCATGACTCACAAGAGACATAGCTGAGGTCATTTTCTAGTTTAAATATGCATTTTAAAATCAGAATACAAGTAAAACACAGTGTACAGAAAATAAATTGCAATATACAAAACAGAAGAAGGCAATGAAACAATACAAAATACAAGAAAATAAAACAAACTAGAATTTCCCTCACAGCAAGTTGTGACAGCGTCCGGGTGAACTTTTCCAGTAAAGTCTTGAAATGCTTTACTCCTTAAATAGAAGGTTTACTTCTTAGTTCCACCCTCAGTTCATGTGTGCTTAAAGGGACAATCCCCTGGCTTTCTGGGCATGTCCCAGCTTTGCCTGCGGGGGTTGGGGAAGGGTGCTTACAGGAACCTTCAGAGGTGTTAGGCAGATTCCTTCTCAAATTGCAGTTGTACTCACAATAGCCCTCAGTCATTCATTAGTTTCAACTGTCCTTTTTATCCTCAGAGAAACTAGATTTTCAGGAATATTATGGGTGAAAATGAAGTGTATTAACCCACCACCGAGTTTGTGTAGGAATGGGCGTGCCCACCGTGATTGACATGGGGGAGGGCGGAGTAGTCCCCCTCCTCTACAATTATTAGCACAATCAAAATACTTCCAACCCTACAGGAAAATACAGGTACATTGCGGGCATTTAAGGGTTAGCAACCCTTGTGACAATTCTTGCAAACCAGGAAATACAGTTTCTTACTACCACCCTATATCACAATGGGATATCCCCCCAACACACACTGTTTTTTTCTTTCCAAACATCTATCGTAGGACATACTTTTTTTATATTATTTTCCATCGTAGTCCAAGAGCCAGGGCCATAAATATTGCCATTCCATTCCGTTCCACTAGTAAAAGCATTTAGGCAACAGTAGAATGAAAGAGCCACTGACAGAAACGCTACGGTTAAACTAATAAAAGCTTTCATGTAACAGAAGAATGAAAGAGCTACTAACATGAACGCCGTGGCTCCACTAATAAAAACATTGGTAAAAGTAGAATGAAAGAGCCATAGCTATCAAGCTTCCATCATCAAAACGAGGAACATTCGCCTTCATAATGTGGAACAAACGGGCAAAATATGGAACACATACTAATGGCTTACTAACAACTTCAACTAGAAAGGTCATAGGATGGTTAAAATATGCTGGTTTTACTAAAAAATTCCTAACACTGAATGTGTGACAGACTCAGAACTTTTTAAGACCCCAAATGAGTCAGTACACAAGTATTTTGCAATAAGCATATAATTACTGTTATACTTATATACATAAAATGTTTTCTGTATTTTCTTTATAATTTTGCTAATCTGTTTGTAGGTCTATATTACCGTAGTGTTTTGGTGGCATCTTTCAATCAATCAGTGGGCGGTGCAGTCAAAATGTTCACAGGCGGAGTTTGGGCGGGGCTTGCTACTGCGCCTCTGGTGGGCTAATACACTTCAATTTCGCCGTGTTATTATCTGACTTGCTAATACCCTGCAGGAAAGCATTTGAGCAGTGCAAAGTTAAAACATTGGTAAACAGATTTTTCAGTTAATTTCATTTCATATTTTATTTTGTGCTGAATTCAAAATGCTAGCCAACTACAGTGATTTTATGACACAAATGCCCTAGCTTCTGTAGAAAGTATCTAAAAGATGCAAGTTTCAAACATTAGTAGAAACAGTCTTGTTTCTTTTCTCATGTTCAAATTGATCTCTGAATACTAGCCGAGTGTGATGGTTTTCTTACCTGCTAATTGCTCTGTAAAAAGGCATATGTCTTCTAAAGGGTTCAGACATGAGTAGACAGTCTTCAGTTCCTTTTGTTTTATACTTTACATTGCTCATATAAACTCGGAAAGCTGCTAGAATAATACAAGTTGTGTTATCATGCCTTTTCTGAAGGATAAGAAGTCTGATCTCAAATATATGTCATTATTTAGTGACTTTCATCTTTATTGATTTGGAGAAAAACTGCAAATTTTATGAAGAACAGACGAGAAACATCAGATGAAAATTTGAGCATTCTGCAAAAATCTGGACAGTTGAGCAGCATGACACAGTCATCCATTCCTTTAATTTCATATTTTATTTTGTGCTGTTCCCATGCATTTCCTGTTATACGTACTACATGCTACATGTTGGTGACTTAGTGGTTGCACTGTATGATATGCCCTTAAGCAGTTTTATTTCTCTTTCTACCTTACAATGAATGCATTTGTACTTGATTCCACTGTTATCTGTAGACAGGTAACTGAAATGATAGTGTGTTTTCTTTTGTCATCATTCTGTCTGTATTGCCTGATGAGTGGCTAATTCCCTGTCTGACAATCCTTAGTCTTAGATGACACGTTTCCAACTGTTGTTGCTGTTCCAAGTTACTCACAAGAAGTCAACGTCAGAGCAGTGACATAGCTAGTATCCTACCCTCTTCACTATCTCATACTCTAATACCTTGCCCTTCATGGCAAATCAACACAAGATGGATCATTTTCCTTGTATGTGTGTTGTGTTCTGACTTCATATACTGCTTTTGCACAATTATATACAGTGTCACTGTAGGGCTGCCACATCTCCTGTTGCCAAAGTGGGATTTTTGTATGAAAATGTGAGATTTTGTAGGACAAACCACACCTACAACCAGTGCAAAGGACTGGACTTCGGTTTACTGCTAAAATAAAAGCTCATTTTTTTTTTAGAATTTGATTTATTTATGCTGTTTCATATAATATTTACGTGTTATAAAGACACGATAATGGATTTATGCATGTATTGAAGGAAATGTAGAAAGATTTCTGTCCTAAAATTCTCATTCTCAGCAATTTCTTGCGGGATCAGTAAAGTATTTCTGATTCTGATATTTGACATTTTTGATGTTTTTTCACAGGACACAGCTGCCCATGCAGTGGCTGTCCTGCATAAAGTGGGACATGTGATAACCCTGTGTTACTGACATTACTGAAGATATGCAGCACACATTGGAAATCTGTTCTCTAAAATAATGCTGGTCAGTGCTGCAATATAGCAAAAGCAATGTATTTCGGCTTTTCCCGGTTAGGGGTCGCCACAGCGGAACTCCAGTCCACTAATGATTGGCAGTGGATTTTTACGGTGCCAAGTTGCCGGCTCAACGCCCAACCTTCAAGAAAGGCACACCCATTCATACATGCACTTACCTGCATGTCTTTAAACTCTGAAATTCTCAACACAAGAAATCTGGACAAAGCCAGAAAAAATGGGGGGGGGGACAAAGGCCCAAAAATAGGGACATATTTAAAATATTGCTCCTATAAACTTAGAAAGTTGCTAGAATGACAGATTTGAATTATTTATTTTCTGAAGGATATGAAGTCTGAAACTCATATGACCATCATTATTATTTAGTGACTTCAATTCTGTGTGATTATGCCAGAAAGCCACAAATTTTGAGGAACAGATCAAAAATAAGAAGCAAAAGTCTGGACATTCTGTGAAAATCTGGACAATTGAGAGAGGTATGTTTAAAGGGACAATCACAGGGATTTTTTATTTTAATTCTGATCTTTGTTTACATTTTCAGTCTGGCTTTCTGGGCATGTCCCAACTTTGCCAGCGGGGGATGGGGGAGGGTGCTTACAGGAACCTTCAGAGGTGTTAGGCAGATTTCCGGTTAGGGGTCGCCACAGCAGAACTCCAGTCCACTAATGATTGGCAGTGGATTTTTACGGTGCCAAGTTGCCAGCCCAACGCCCAACCTTCAAGGAAGGCATACCCATTCACACACGCACCTACCTTGCATGTCTTTAAATGTCATTCGACCACGGGGAGGACATGCAGACTACACACAGAAGGCGGTCCAGCTGAGAATCGAACGGGAGAACCTCTTGCTGTGAGGTGACAATGCTAAGCACTGCACCACCGTGCTGTGAGGCGACAATGCTAAGCGTTGCACCACCGTGCTGCAATATAACCATTTCTTAATACTGTACTGTCATTATGTCCAGATCAAAACTTCTCTTTTCAATACAAGGGTTATGTTCTCACTTTGTTATAGGGGGATATTAAACATGAGGGTCCACCTGTCTTTTGACTGGATAACTGAGATTATACAACATTATATTCTATAATCAAGTGTCAATAACTGCATAAATAAATAATAAATGTACTAGAGACCATGCAGCTATGCTCTAATACACATGCTATTCCTGATCATACTATGTCGTGCTTGTCATCCTTTTGATTGTCACTCTCTGCTACAAAACAATTGTCATGTGCTTCATCAGCTTGTTAGCTTTGTCTAGCACTCATTTTTTTTGGCTATGCCTAATATTTATTTATTTATTTATTTATTGATTTATTTCCAGTTTGGTTACTAGGGAAGTCCACTGGGCCCACAGAGCCCATTTTCAGTGGAGGCCCAGGGAGAAAACCTGCATGAAATATATTACAGTAAAGATAGCAGTCCAATAAAAATAAAATAAAAGTACAAGTCCAAATGTGAGGTGTCAGTGTAATAAAGTTGTGAACCCCCCATATTTATTTATTAGCTATCTAGACCACTGTATATCCATTTCTAAGCCATTTGTTCTTGTTTTGGCATTATGAAAAGGACGCCCTACACTATCACATGCCAACCAACAGTTTTCAGCCTCAGCTGTGTAGCCCCCCTGCATTTCTAGGGTGTCTACCACAGAGACACCTTTAAGTGATCTGTGAGTGTTACTCCAGCAAAGTGAATTACATATTGGGGTGGCATCCTGGGACTCTGCTCCAATCAAATTAAGTTATTCCTGTCAAAGAGAAACAGTTAGCTGTACTTTGAGATCTCTTAAATCTCAAAGTTCTGCATGTCTACTGTTGTGAGTGTCTAGATATGCTTCGTGAAGCAACGTCATGTCACCCCCTTGTACCCATCCCCTCATCCATTGAATTCTTCCCTCTCTGCTGGGAAAAATCCTATACTTTGAAGACATCTGTTAAAGGTATCATCAGTTTTGCTTTATAACCCTTCTGTGTGCTCTCCAGGCACATCCACCATGTAATGGCAGTCAGTTCATTACCCACGGTAGTTGGGTTAATTTCCCATTAATGGCACTGCAGTGCAGCACAAGAGAGCTATACACTCCTGAATCTGCCACCCTTCACATGATATGTTAAACTGAGGTCCCATTTGCCAAAGAGGTGTTAGCTCAGATGGATGCAAGGATCTTGTGTGTTTGTTGAAAACAGCAGTGGAAATTCAATGCTCAGCTGCAGTAACTACACAGTTTTGAATGTATATAGTTTGAACTATGTTTCGACTTTCTGTATGAGTGGTGGTAAAATCTGTACATTAACATTTTCTTTTGGTGATATCTTGTATTTCTACAACATATACTACACAAATTTGGGTACAGCAGATTTTGCTCAGCTTGTAGGTTTTATTTTCAGTTACTTCTGGGTCCAGTTTAATCAAAATCAATAGTATATATCTATGCATGTGAATATTACATAGTGTGGAAGTTCTTGCCATATGATATGTCAAATTGTCACTAAATTGAACAGACATAAAAGTAAATACCATTGATGTAAATAGAGCATTTTGTACATAGTCTAAATAATAATGATTCTTTAAAACAGACCGATATATTTTTGTAGTAGATAGAAAAGTCTAGTTAATGAGCATTTATTCTATTACAGGTGGGCTTTGGGCCTGTTAGAGAAGCTGGTATCTTAATGATGTGGGAGTTTGGGCATGGAATTGTGGTTTGTAGGATTGTGCTACAAAAAAGAAGTCCTTCCATAATACCCCAAGGAAGCTTAGATATTTTTGATTAGAAAGTCAAAAAAGAAGAAAGATGATGAAAAGTACCTTTAGATTGTGACAAAACTGGTTTGAGAGACTTTTTTTGTGGACTTATAGAAATAGCCCTTTGTGTAGTTCTATTGCTTCGGTGTATACAGAGTCTTCACCAATAGTTTTTTTTCTCTTCAATAAAGATTCATTACTTTATGGAATAGTGGTCTCTGTTGCAGTATTTTATGCCAATGTGAGTATGTGTGTGTGTGGTCACCACCCAACTTCTACTTCTGTGTAACTGTTCTGTTTATAGTCTTTGCAACTGTCAGAAATTTTCAAGAGAGTAAATTCATGCTAACTCTAATAGGGAAAAATACAGGGATAACTCCCTTCCCCAACAGTGGTATCCACAATCCTTCATAGTGGTCCAACAGTTGTAGCAGAATTTATAAGATGTAATGAGCTTTTACTCATGAAAAGTATAATCTCAACTAAATGTTTCCTGCTGAAAACCATCCACCATCACTAACTAGATCAATCTAAAAATGAAAATTGCCACTGAAGTGGTGCAGACAGATAAATCCTTAATTACAGCCCAGCTGCCCTGCTCAAGTGGCATAAAGGGATAAAGCCCTAACCATGGCTCAGCTCACCTCTGTTTGATTAGTGGCTTGGGTGACAGAGAGCAGCAGGGAGGGATGAGAATGCCCATCCTTGGAGGGAGGGTGCTTATTGATGATGCTTCATAAGGTGAGGAGTGTTGTCCTCAAATATAGTCAATGAGCATGGGGATGGAGAAAGGGAAAGCAGGTAGGTTATATAAAAAGAAACTCCCCAGGAAGGAAGCACAGATGGCAGAGCTCCCAGGGTACCTTTAGGATCCATGACTTCATCCACAAAATCAAATAAATGGCCAGCACTTCATGGAGAGAGCAAAAATACCTATATTAAAGGTTAAAAGACAGACCAGTTTCAGACTAAAACTGGCCTTTATCAATGTAAAAATAAAACAGAAGCAACTCTCTTTTAAACCATTAAGGCACTTAAAGAACCAATAGGAAGAAACATAAATAATTAATTAGATCGGACAGTCACCTAAAGATACACGAATATATCATCACAATTGAACAGCCCTGTTACCACCAAAAATAGTAAAAATATAAATGAAAACAATAATAAATATAGACATAAATGATGCATTAATCAGTGCAAGTTATAAATGTTCATTTAAACCTGGTGGAAATAATCCACCAAGTCTAATTATCCAAGTTTTTTCCTTTCCATTTAATAGCTCATGCCATTTAGTTTTAATAAATTTCTGTCCACCCACTCTGTCAGTAATAATAAACCTAAAGCTGGCTTGATTATGAACCAGAGTGTGTTTATAAAGAGCATTAGTAAGGACTTTATTTCTCATATTACTGAAATGTTCTGAAATGCGTAATTTCATAGGCCTAGATGTTTGTCCAATACAGAATACAGAGCAATTATAGACCGCCAAATAGATGATCCAATCACTACTGCAGTTGGTCATAACCTTGATTTCAAAAACATTCGATGAATGCAAAAGCAGCATCTTTTGGGAACTCAGGAGTTGGTGATCGCTGATGCGTTATCCAAAACATCGTGGCTTGTCATCTTTGACAAGTGTGTCATAGGTTCTCCATCATGGAGCTATATATTTGTCTCTCTTTGAAATTTCATTGCAAATCATTTAGCTACTTCAGACATACTGTGTTGCTGTTGCTGTTTGACATACATTGTCGCCACTCTAAAAAGCAATATCAATAATCATGCAAAAGTGATCATGTAACTGCCTTCAGCTTTTATACATTACTTGACATGAAAAATTATACTCACATTCTCTACAGTTTTAATGCCTACTTGAGAAGAAAATGGAAGCCATCATCCTGCCCCAATATTAACGGCCACAGAAATTTAATAAAAATAAATAAATACAAAGTGTATTTGTGCTGTAGATAATATATATTGTTTCCACTGCCCATAAATCAATCTTGTTTTCTGCTATTAAAAGTGAAAGCACACCCAGTTACAGCAATGGACTTCAACTTAAATCATTGATACACTACACTTGCTTCACACCTTCCTCCAAGCCAATGCACTGGTCACTTTAATGAAAACTGCATCTGCCTGTCATTTCCTTTTTTTCACTGTTTTCATCACATTATATGGGACATCACATATCTCTAACAATATGGAACATACAAGCAAAATACAGAACATTTACTCAGTTCATCTAGAAAGCTCACGGCATGATAAATAAAATAACTATTTTCACATACTTACAACACATTATTTTGAACTCATACAATTCAGCATTTGCAGTGGCTATTGGGTTCATTCAAATACAGGACAGAGTCTTTCAGTGTGTAACACTATAGTCAAATCTGAAAAATCCTCACGAGAGAGTTCACCCAAGTTCGTGACAGCAAAATAAATCCACCGAATTATGTAAAACCAATGTATATTTATTAATACATATAAATGTTAAGCGCTTTCACTAGACAATGCTAGCTTCATCAGAACAAATTACAAAATAAAATGACTCCATTTTTAAAAGGAAATTGGCGCCAAGAACTTGGCCAAACTTAAAGAAATATATACATTAAAATAGTAGTACAAACTACTTTGAATAAAATTATCCATAGATACACTGATACCAGGCATTGGCGTATAAAATAAACAACCTTAATAAAACTTAGTAAATATATATATGTACTGAATACCTTCTGTTAACTGTTTAACATTAACAGAGGTTTGACAGAAAAATAATCATTAATACCAGGTAAACTGGTAGCATCAGTCAGTACTTGCCAGAACAATTCTCTATAGGCTAAATAATTTTTTATATTACCTCCTCTTGGGTCACTTTTAATTAGCTCTAAAATGGCAAAACTGAATTTATGTTCACTACCCTTTTGCACTATATGTCTGGCTAATGCATTTTTCATGTCTTTCTTTCTAATACAGTATAAATGGGAATATATACGTTGTCTTAACATTCTCTCGGTCTTCCCAATATAAAATGATGGACAGACCGAGCAGGTGGCTACATAAACTAACATATTGGATTTAGAACTGTCTCTAGGGGGGTAAATTTTGGTTTTATTCCTATTTCCCAAAATTACTACATCATTTTCATTAATATACGAACACTGATTGCAACACCCACATTTATGTGTGTGTGCCCGTATACTCAGCTTCATGTTCAACCCTTGTTCTAGATATTTCTTAATGTTTTTGCCCATTTTGTATACAAATCTAGGTGCAGACCCTAATACTTCAGCTATATCCATATCATTTATTAAAAACCGCCAATTTTTTATGATAATATCTTTAATAATATGGCTAAAAGGACCAAACTCCAATACACATGCTCTATTAAAGTTATTAAAAATTGATTTATTACTATCTAATTTACATAATATTGTGTTAGGACTTTCCACTTCTGTCAAAGTATTATTAATACCTAATAAAGGTAAATATTTTATTCCCCATTGACTAATAACGTATTCAGATATATCCTTCATGAATTTCAGATCATAACCCCTATCCAAAAATAAAGAGGTGATAAATTTAATTTCTTTAATCATATCAGTGTACTTTGAGCACATTCTCACAGCTCTTATGCACTGACCTTTGAAAATATTCCTTTTCACTTTTCTAGGGTGAAAACTATTATAGTCCACATAAGAATTAGTAAACGTGTCCTTCCTATATATTGTAGATTTAAGACATCCCTCTTCCACAGAAACAAAAGTGTCTAAGTATGGTACCCCTCCGTCGTGTGCTGTAGATGTAAATTTTAAATATTCACTACTAGAGTTAATATACACAATAAATTCTGAATATTTTGATTGTTCACCATTCCATAGGATATAAATATCATCAAGGTATCTCGAATAGTATATGATGGAATTAACATAGATACTATCGAAAATAAATTGATCTTCCCAATCAAGCATAACCAGGTTTGCAAAAATGGGAGCACAAGCTGCTCCCATTGCTACACCCCTGGTTTGCTTGAAAATCTCGCCTTCATGATAGATAAAATTATTATCTAATACTATACTCATTAGATCTGAAATGAGCAAAATTTTGTCCCATGTCAATTTTGTGTATTTTCTCATACTGTTAGTGAATGCAGCTATACCTTCATCTTTAGGAATGGAACTAAATAA
Source organism: Protopterus annectens (assembly GCF_019279795.1). Taxonomy (NCBI): domain Eukaryota; kingdom Metazoa; phylum Chordata; order Ceratodontiformes; family Protopteridae; genus Protopterus; species Protopterus annectens. The sequence goes on from NC_056746.1 coordinate 328,383,182, forward strand.
GTCAATGACATCAATAGTACTAAAAAGAATCCCTTTATGATATTTGTTAACCGGGTAATTTTTTAAAAATTCCCAAGAGTCCTTCACCAAATGTTTAATTTCTTCATATATAGGTTTTAATATTGTGTCAATAACCACTCCTATAGGGAAAGTCTTTGATTTACTCCCTGATATAATGGGGCGGAACGGTGGGTGTAATTTATCTTTATGTACCTTGGGTATTCCTATGATGGTGGCTAAGATAGGATATTCTACTGACATAAATCTATACAATTCTTCAGTTATCCTATGCTCCAGGAAATATTCCTCAAGGTACATATCAATACGCCTATATGCTATATTCACTTCATTAAGGGAGATGGGGGAATAATTGCCTGACTGATGCAAGATATTATGAATGATGGCACTATATGAATGAGTGTCAAAGATGACTATGCCCCCTCCCTTATCTGGTTTCATAATGCGTATGCTAGTTTTGGGAAGACCGAGAGAATGTTAAGACAACGTATATATTCCCATGTATACTGTATTAGAAAGAAAGACATGAAAAATGCATTAGCCAGACATATAGTGCAAAAGGGTAGTGAACATAAATTCAGTTTTGCCATTTTAGAGCTAATTAAAAGTGACCCAAGAGGAGGTAATATAAAAAAATATTTAGCCTATAGAGAATTGTTCTGGCAAGTACTGACTGATGCTACCAGTTTACCTGGTATTAATGATTATTTTTCTGTCAAACCTCTGTTAATGTTAAACAGTTAACAGAAGGTATTCAGTACATATATATATTTACTAAGTTTTATTAAGGTTGTTTATTTTATACGCCAATGCCTGGTATCAGTGTATCTATGGATAATTTTATTCAAAGTAGTTTGTACTACTATTTTAATGTATATATTTCTTTAAGTTTGGCCAAGTTCTTGGCGCCAATTTCCTTTTAAAATGGAGTCATTTTATTTTGTAATTTGTTCTGATGAAGCTAGCATTGTCTAGTGAAAGCACTTAACATTTATATGTATTAATAAATATACATTGGTTTTACATAATTCGGTGGATTTATTTTGCTGTCACGAACTTGGGTGAACTCTCTCGTGAGGATTTTTCAGATTTGACTATAGTGTGTAACACTATGGAAAATGGAAGTTTTAACACTTAAATTCATATGCTGTAGAACATCACTCTAATTATGTAAAGCTGAAAGCCATTCTACCTAATGATCCTCCAACAAGCAGCCATTTTTGGATACCAGCTGTGATTACCAAAAGCAGTACAAAAACATCCAGCAATATATTTAATGTTACTGCTTCAGCAATGAGGGTGCAGCTACACGCAGCCTACCACAGCACTCAAACTATAAGGTCAAGAATCAGGGCAAACCAAAAAAACAGGGGCAGACAAAGGCTCAAAATCAGGAGTAGATTTAAAATATTGGTCTTATATATTTAATTACTAATATAACGGATAACAGGTTTTGCCTTAGCAAGCATTTCTTAATACCAAGTCTGGAACTCATAAGTTTGTCATTTTGTGACTACAGTGCACCAAAATTTACCATAAGCCACACATTTTACAAGGAAAATTTCATAAATATGAGAGAAAATTCTAGGTCAGTTGAGAACTACATCCTCTGCCCATATGCACATAACCATCATTTACAACCATGTATATGACTGTGTACCTGAGATATCATCTTAAGATCAAATGAATGAATAACTGCATCTCAGCTCACTACTGTAAGAATCATACAGGGTCACCCACTACAGCACTATCTGCCCTTTCAACGTCTTAGATCAGGAATCAGAAACAAAAACTCAAAATCCAGAACAGATTTTAAGTATTTATCTTGTACAAGTAGAAAGCTTTCAGAATAACAAGCTTTGCATTAGCAAACATTTTCTGAAAGATATGAAAACTGAACCTCGCTTGCCTGTCATTATTTAATGACTGCAATCCACAACAACTTACTAGAAATCCACACATACTGCAAGGAAAAGATTAAAATACCAATCAATTTCTTTGCCCTAGAATTCTGGACAAAGCCATATATAATGGGGGTACATATTTAAATTATAATTTTATCTGTTAATCAGAAAACACACATTTGACTACAGGACACAGTTCATTAACAGCTCATAGCCTTAAGTGCCTAACAGCTCTAATACAAAGGTTATAAAAACAACAGGTGTTGCTTGGACATGCATTTTCTGCACAATAAGAACTACAAAAACTCTAATGACTGGCATTATTGACTGACTAAATCTTTGTCATTTATCAGAAAAGGAAAAAAGTTAATAAGGGCATGGGCATAAATGTGAGGCAAAAAAGATTTTAGAAACAGACTACTGCAGTTTGGTTAACAATTCAGCAGTTGGCAAGCACCACCTCTAACCTTCCACTCTACACCATCCAAGTAATGTATGCATTTCTGCAGATGTCAGCTTAGTATCACAAGGGAAAAAAAACAGTGCAGCAGTTATTATCAGAAAAACAAAGAAAGGAAGACTAAAAGCAGTTCATAGCTGCAGTGTTGAGGAATCTGGTCGGGTACAGGACCCATTTTAACACCTCACTAAAATACAGATAATGTAACTAAGCAACATAAAAAAGGATATGTGAATAACAGAAAGCCATTTGATAATGCAAGGCATGTATCTTAGGTGGAGATTTGCAATAAAACATTAATTAAGACAATAGTGAATATATGATTCAAGGAGCTTGTACTACTCACAAAGGGTATGAAGTCTGATACTCAAATGTCTGTTAATAAGATAGGTGAAGGTTAATGAAGACAGGTGAAGGCTGCCAGGCTAGCCAGACAGAAATTTGTAGATAATTCTGTCATTTGTAAATATTAATGTATGCCACAGGCTTGTTCTCTTAGATGTGAAAAGACTGCATTGCATATTGAACTGCAAAAATGTAACAACAGTGCACTCTGCTGTAAGAAAGCTAAGTCAAGCATTTCATGACTGTCTTTGATGTTTAAATTCAGAGCCGTTATGTCTAGAGGGAGGCATCCTGCCTGTTGTTTTAAGGCCAGAGTTAGTGGCCAGAATTTACATAAGTAAATGTCCTTTATGGCTTTGCTTCCTGACCAAGAATAATAAAGAATGTAGCCTGTAAGCCTGGGAACCCCAGGAAAGTGTGAAGAATGATGTAATGTGAATCAAGACTGTGATATCAATTTAAACTGAGAGAATCAGAGAGCATTAAACATTTTTGTCTTGACCATCCAACTCATCAGTGCTCTGCCTGTATTCTATATGTAAGTTTTTTTAGAACTCTGTTTTTTCTTAAAAATAGCTAGGAACTAGGAAGATTAGACTAAGTGCTTTTCTGTGATGTCAGAACTTTACTACTGTATTATTTTAAGTATTTCTGTGTGATCTCTAAACTCTTGACTAGCACTGTGTAGTAAGAAGTACTGTCTTTTGTTTTTATTATTATTAAATATTTTTAAACATTTCAACTGTGGCTGATTTGTATAGAGATAATTTAAGCTCTTAAGAGCACTTGCATGTCTTTAGTAGAACTGTACAAAGCCACTCCAATAGCTTTAGCCCTGGGCTACATGTACCAGTTGGATAATAATATTGCACAGTAATAATTGGACACCCTTTTAAGGGCCTTTGGATAGCTGATAATTATTAGCTGGGTGGTGGCAGTGATTTCTACCATATAGTCTGGGTAAAGGCGGCACAGCTGGAAAACATGTGCCAGCCATCCCCAGGAGTGTCTGTGTGGTTGTATAAAGCTTTGTTGTTAGGATTATATATAAAGGTAATACAATTTGAGAGCCATTTCAAAAGTGTGACCTTAGATAAAGGAGCATGTTTCTTTGCTTCTGAAAATGAAACAAATAATTGATCAGATTTCCTGAAGTCTTTTGTCCCATGTAAGTAGAAGCCTAATTGTGTACATCCAGTTGCTGAAGCATATATTCTGCCTTGTTGCCATAGTTGGGATATCACAGTCTTGATTCGCATTACATCATTCTTCATTGGTAGCTCTATGGACTGATTTAGGTTAGACTCTGAGCATACTTTTGGTGGGAAGGATGCGTTTTTTCAAAGGGATACTCTGTCTTTCTGGAAAATATATGGTGGGTTGATCGATAATGCTCATAGCTCTGAAACCCTTCTAGCAGAAGTGATGGCAATCAGCATACTTGTTTTCCATGTTAAAAACTTTAGATCGCATGATGATGCATGGTTCAAAGGGGGGAAGAATTAAACAGGACAAAACCAAGTTCAGGTCCCATAGTGGTAGAGGGGTTTTTATGGGGGGGTCTTAACAGGTTAGTGCCCTTCAGGAAGCCTCTGCATAGTCTGTGAGACATCAAATATGGTGCTGAATCACTTATATGGAAAGGGTCTATGTTATTACCTTGAAACTGAATTATTCGAATACCTAAACATTGACACTTAAACAGCAATATCCGAAAAGCACAAACAGCCACTTCAGCAAATGTTTTCACAGGAAAAAATTCACTTGGCTGACCAACAGCTAAACAAGCTTTCAAACCCTAATCAAATAGGGGGCTTTACCCCCCACAACCCCCTAACTAAATATACAAAGTCCAAGATTGCTCTGTATTGGAGAAAAGGGAAAATTCCCAATAATGGCCAAATTAATTTTTTTCCCTATGAAAAAATTTGCGAAAGTGGCCATTGCCTACTTTTCAGATTTCACTGTTTAGGTGTTGAGATTTAGGTGTTTGAAGAAATGATGAAAACAAGGCACCACACTCACTGTAATATCCAAAAAAGCAAGAGACCACAATCCAATCCACACAAACATTTATTTAGCACTTTCATCTCATAAATAGAAACTTCTTCAGATTCTGAAGAAGTGTCTATTTAAGAGACGAAAGCACTAAACTGTGTTCAAAGAAATGCAGTTTTGAGGTAATAACATAAACCCTATGGAAATTAGATATTGCTGCTAACTGTACACGAATGGTAGCTGCAGCTGGTCTTTCATTAAATAGTTTCGCCAGAAATTCAAGAATAGAAGTTATTGGAGCAGAAAAGGAGTCAATGTGTTTACTTAATGCCCAAGAAGAAAATCTTTCCATTTACACATATATAATTTTATCATTGAGGCCTTATGGGAAGATATCAAGATATGTTTCACAGAAGCAGGAAAGTTAGGAAGCCTGGCTATATTTGGAATCGGAGCAGCCAAGCTGTCAGTCTGAGGGTTTGAAGGCAAAGGTGGAGCATTCAAGACGTATGAGTCAGAAGGTCTGGTACTAGGTCCAGAAGCCACGGCTCCTCCTGAAGATGAGGCCAAAAGAAGGGGAACCAAATCTGATGAGGCCAGTATGGGGTGGTGAGAATCAACTTGCTTCCCAGTGAGTTGGCTTTCTGAAGAACTTTGGGTATCAGAGGAGAAGGAGGGAAGGCATAAAGGAGACCCGAGGGCCAATTGTGTACAAATGCATCATTTGGTGACTCCCTGGAGGGGGGATCAGGGCAAAATAGTTGCTGCATTTGGCATTCATGGATGTGGCAAAAAGGTTGCAGCAAGGATGGCCATATTTGTAGAAGATCACCTCTTCTACTTCTTGTTTTAGGGACCACTCGTGAGGCATGAGAATTGCTCTGCTGAGTTTGGCTGCTATCATACTGGACTTCTCCAGGATATGTATTGCTATAAGAAAGCATTGGGAGGAGATTTCCCACTGTCATACTCTCAGGGCCTCTCGACAAAGTGGGTAAGACCTGGTCCCACCTTGCTTCTTTATGTACCAGACAACCAACATGCTGTCTGTCTATATTGCAATAGTTCCCAGCGGGAGAGAGTCGTGACGTGCCTGCAATGTCAAAACCACTGCTCTCATCTCTAGGATATTGATGTGCAAAATGGGCCTCATGATCCTGCCAAGTGCCTTGGACTGTCCTTCCCAGATAATGCCCCACCCTATCTGGGAGGTGTCCATGGTCACTGCGGCCACAGGCTGTTGAGGAAGAAAGGGTTGACCTGATGACACATGACTGGAGTGAAGCCACCAGTGAAGGTCCTTCTTGCATGACTCTAACAGAATTTGGTGAGACATGGGTAGTTGTTGCAATGTCCACTGAGTGAATAATAGCCACTGCAGAATTCTCATGTGCATGTGTGCTAATGGAACTAAACTTATTTCTGCCACCATTTTTAAAAATGTTCTCGCCTGTACTCTCATCTTGGAGAGAAGGTTGGAGATTTGCTGTCTCAGAACTAAAACTCTTTCCATAGGACGTTTTGCCAACATGTTTATCGTGTCTATGTCTGCTCCTATAAACATGGTACATTGTGATGGCAACAAGGCAGATTTTTGTAATTTATTGCGATAACTAGGCAAGAGCAGAGAAATAATGTGGTGTCTCTTGTTTCCAGTAGTAGATGCTTGGTGATGGCAGCAAGGAGCCAGTCGTCTAGATACGGAAACACTCAGAATCCTAAACATCTCAGGTAAGCTGTGACTACTGCCATACACTTGGTGAACACTCTGGAGGCTGGATTGAGACCAAAGGGCAGAGCTCAAAACTGGTAACGACTGGCTCCCAGCCAGAAGCGCAGATGACTCCTGGATGGCCTGTCCATATTTATGTGGTAGTACACATCCTGAAGGTCTATGGTGCACATTCAATTGTCTTTTCCCAAAAAGGGAAGAATCATTTGCAGTGTTACCATCTGGAACTTGGTCTTTTTTACTGATTTGTTTAATTTGCCGAGATCCAAAATGGGGCTCCTGTCCCCTGTTCATTTTGGCACTAAAAAGAATCTTGATTAAGACTCTTTTGTCTAGCAACTTTTGAATTTCTAGAGTTGCTTGATCCGTTTAACTGGGCGGAACATCTGTGGTGCTCTTTATGTTTGGGATGGGAAGAGAAAAGGGTATGTAGTAGCCTCTGGATATGATACTTTGTACCCACTTGTCTTGTGTTATTTCCAGCCAGGCTTCTGGGTACAAAGATAATTGACCCCCAACTGCCTCCAGAGATGGACAGATGGGCCTCCCTTCAGGAGTGCTGAAAGGGCCTATCATGGAAAGAATCCCTCTTGCCCTGATTTTGCAGAACCCCTCTGCTGTGTGGATGGTGTCTTCCATTCATACTTTCCCCCCTGCCCCTAGAGGAAGAGTCACCACGTGTGCCCTAAAAAACTCTGTGGGATTTACAGAACCACATCTTTCTTCCCTTCTGGCCTTTTGGATAAGGTCTAGAAGGTATGGAAAAATGGACTTCCATGGCATAGAGAGTTTTCCCTTCTTGCTCACACCTGGTTAGTGTCCTCTTAACGTTTGACCCGAACAAAGTCAAGCCATCAAAAGGGTTCTTAGTAAAGGAAGATTTAAAGGGTTCCACAAAGTCACACAAGCACATCCAGGAATGTCTCCTCAGGGAAATTCCTGAACCCGCTGCTCTGCTCACTCCATCTGCTGCATAAGATATGAGCTTCTTGGAGGAATTGACCACAGAATGTCCTGCAGTGGATTTTGTCACCTTGTCTAGTACTGTCTAATATGTTGGCATCAGTATTTGTTAAGGATTTCATGTTGCTGATATAGGTGTCTACTATCAGCTGACATCTCATTCATTCACCTGATTCCCTAACATGCTAAAATCCATACCATAGATACAGGTAGCAGAACATACTACTACATTCAGCAATTGATAGTGAGCATGACTTACCTTATGGCTGTGCCAGTATTGAGGATGGTGCTGGAGGGCTGACTATGTCGGATGCACATAGTACACTCCCTATACATGGTTAAGCACAGGTAGTGTCATGTTTGGCATCCCTTTTACTGTATGTGTAAGTCAGAGAGAGGTGTCATTCCCTGGGTTCCTACTGTGTCAGTGTATATGCTATGCACTGCCTCTTTGCCAACACCTGGGCATACTGGCAAGCCTCCTTCTGTCTACTGGGGGGCTCAGGTTGTTTCTCCTCCGAGTCACTCTGTGCATGTACTGGCCTTGGCAATGGTGGGGTGCTGTGTGGCCCTGACCTATGCTGTTCCTGCTGCAGCTGTTTCCACAGGATCATATTGTGTAGCATGGCACATGCAATTACAATTTGCGTACATGTAGCTGGTGAGTACTGCAAGGCTCCACCGGATATGTCCAGGCACTGGAACCGGAACTTGAGCATCCCAAACACATGCTCTATTATGATTCTGGTTTGTGCGTCTGCCTCATTATGGAGTTCTTGTTTGGGTGTGTGTGCATTTCTGATGGGTGTCATCAGCCACAGCTCTAGCACGTAAACAGCATCCTCCATTAGGTGGCCATATGGGATGTCCCCATTGGCAAATCTCTGGTACAGCTGCATCATATGCCAGATGTGAGAGTCGTGATAGCTTCCAGGGCTGCCAGCACACACATTCATTATAATGCCCTGGGCATCACACATGACCTGGCAGTTGATGGAGGGGAAGCCCTTGCGGTTTATGTAGACTCTACCCCGCTCACTGGGTGGTGCTTTGATGTGTATGTGCGTGCAGTCTATAGCACCAATTATGTCAGGGTATTCTGCTATTTGGTGGAAGAGATGCATATTGCTGGTCAATGCCTCATGGGTGTTGAGGAAATATATGTGCCCACCAGCATGTGCTGACATGGCATCCAGGAACTGGTGGAGTACCTTGGATGCTGATGCCTGTGAGAGCCCCATGATATCCTCAGTTGGCCTTTGGAAGGTGCCTGTGGCTAGTATTCTTAAGCCTACACATATCCACTGGGATGGGTTCCCATCTGTTGGTTCTGTGTGTGAGGCGTGGCCGGCACAGCACAACAATTTGCTGTAGAAAGTCCCTAATCACCTTATAGTGCTCCACTATCTCTGGTTCATGTAGCCCATGGTAGATTACCCTGGGACTCTACACTCTTCTCCTCACTGTGGGTTAGTCACCAGCATTCTCATCCTCACCACCCTCAGCCTCTTCCACATGTTGATTTATGAAAGTGAAAGCAGCCCTTATCATTTTGTTGCTTTTGTTAGATAAAATTTCCCTGTATGTGTACACCAGTGGTGTAGAGTTTGTGGGAAAAACCAGAGGGAAAGGTGTTTGCATAGTTTATAGTAGTGTGCTGAGCTGGGCTGCTGCCTGTGTAATTGGCTGATTCTGATACATTTCACCTGCCAGCTATGCTAGTTCTCCTTGATTACCTTCCTACTGCTGTTTTCCCTTCCCATTGCCTTCCTGTTTAAGCCCAGAGGTACACCGTGCAAATCCAGTGCTCAAATGTGAACAGATCTGCTATTTCCTGGTTTAATTTTTTGTTTGTTTAAAACCCGGCGCGTGGCACACATACCCATTTAGGCAATGTAAAGACTGTTAAGCAGCTTCAGACACACCCCCTTCCTTAGCTCTGGTAAGCTAAGGGCAAATACCAGCCACACAGCCCCAATAAGCTTACAGTATGCCTGACACACCCCTCTATGACGTCAGCTAACTCTTATGCTTGCACCATGGTTTTCCTGCACATACACGGTTGGGTGCAGACTAGCCATGAGGGGAAATCAATGATTCAGTATCATTCCCCTCATTTGCATAGAATTGACTGCTAATGCCTATTTACAAGTCTGACACTGAACCTTCCCCCTTAGCAACCACTATTCAGTGGCTTTGTTGTCTTCTGCCTGCCATTAGCTATACTGGCAAAATTGTGATTTTTGCCTAAAAAGCTTTTTTCAAGGTTTTAGTTTTATTTTGGGCTGATCCCGTTTGATCGTCACTGCCCTATGCTTAAATTGCCAAAATCGGCAAAAAAAAGTTATATTTTGTTCATTTGAAACTATTTTCCATGCCAATGGCCATATATTTGGCCAGTGGCATGCCTTCCACATTATATACACCCTTTATTTGGAGCTGTCTTGGCTGCATTTTGTAGTTTGAAGAAATGCACTCAGTTACTAACTGAGTACATTTCTGCAGGTTACACTAATCCTGCATGGATGGCTGCCAGCTTCCTGGATTGCTAATTCACCTCATTTGCATGGTTTTCACCTGCAAATTGGGTAATTAGCATACAGCAGCTGTGTCCATGCAGAAATAGTGCAGGAGCGCTCGTGCACATCCCGGGAGCTTGCTCCGGGATCTCTTGGCAGCCATATTGCCTCCAGCAGCTCTTGCACTACTCCTGCACACCATGCAGAGCTTGCTGAATTCCAGGGATAGACTAAAGATATAAGCACAGGCTGAAAAACTCAGATGATTTGCAGATAAATGTAAAGGAAAAGTACAAAATAAGCAATTTATTGATGACCCAAAAATGTTTTAGAGCATTCAGAAACAAGACAAAAGAAATTGAAATAACATAAAAAAAAAACCCACAGAAATAGAGAACTATTTATATGCGCACTCCGAACAGACACCTATCCTGGCTAACAAAAGGAAAAAACAATACCTCTACTTAAGAGTGAACCTGCAAGCTAGCCTAAAAACTATAGTCCAATAACTTACCTTCTGAAGATGTACAAATTATACACTGGAATTAATGCCGACTGAGTTTATAGTCATTTAGAAGAAAACTTAATCATGGCAATAGAATAAAAGGGTAACAAAAGAAAGTCATATTGAACCAAGGATAATTTTTGTTAAATAAATTCATTAAGGAAAAAATGTAAATACAGCATGGATAGACTATAAAAAAGCATTGCCAGAATCCCACATTCATGGATGAAACAGGGCTTAAACATTTATAAGATACATCCTATAGTGATTGATTACATTGCAGCGGCCATGAAACAATGGCAAACCACTTTGCAGTTGAGCCATGGTAAAGGACAAATTACAGGGAAAAAAATTCAAAGGGGATGTCATTTTCTGTTAGTATTGTAGCATCATCTATGGAGACAGTGGAATGTTGCTCAGTGGTTGGATCATACCTGCCTGTGTCACATATTCAGAGAGCTTAATCATGTTTCTGTTCATGTGGTCCTGGGAGGTACATCTCAGGTCACTCACATCCACATGGACTCATACTGGTACTTGAGGTTTAGTGACATCAGTGATTGCATGATGTGATGACTCTTGCTCCCTGACAGGCAACGAACTGTGAACTTCTCCTTATCCAGCCTAGTGAGGGGGACATTTTTATGTCTCCTATGAAAAAAACATTGGATTGTGTAGTGTTACACTTCATTGCCTTGGTAGATGAGGCACAGCGAGATATGGTTTTATGTGTTGTGATGGTAGTTGTCTTATTTGTGTGCATACAGTGTTTCTGAGGATTGCGTTTGAGAGGACTTTAAAGTTTGGGTAAGTTACATGTGAGCACATCCTCATATGTGGGTCAATGTGTCTGTCCTTTGTATGTGCCGTAAGTGTTGTGTGCATGTGTGTCTCTGACAACCTGTTTGGGGTTTCTTTGTGTCTATATATATATATATATATATATGTATATATATATATATATATATATATATATATATATATATATATATATATGTGTGTGTGTATATATATATATATATATATATATATATATATACATACATACACACACACACACACACACACACACACACACACACACACACACACACACACACACACATATATATATATATATATATATATATATATATATATATATATATATATATGCATCATTATTTATGTTGATAAAGCTTGTATCTGTACCACTTACTATACAGATATCTCACTCTGATACAGTCAACAGGTAGTAGGGTCTCTATATTGTTGACACATTCTCCTTTGACCACCATGCTCTGTGGTTGTTGTAAAATCCTTTTGCTTTACACAGCATATCCTTTGTTGTATCTCCTCAAGTTCCACCTAAGTTATACCCTTACTGTATTCATCCTTTATTAGGCAATTCACTGAAAATAGTGCCCCTATTGGTGCATACATCACAAAGGACTGAAAGCAGCTCAAAATACTTCAATGTTTCCTCAACAAAAAAGATCTCAGGTCTCAGTAAACATAGCTGCTCTGACAGACTGAAAGATCTCTCTGTCTACAAAGTATTCCTGAGTGGGTCATGTCCACTAAAGTTCACATACTATGAAGGATGCTGTACTCTAAGATCACCATCACCACAATAAAACTAGTTGTAACCATCAAATCTATACCTATACCATCAAATCAACATTACCAGAAGGCTTGACATGTATGCTAGCCAATGGAGTCCGCATTGTGAAATAGGCTGACTTTACATGTTAAACGCAATACTTCTCTTGCAACATTGATGAACAGTTTGGATAACTGTAAGAAATCAGGACAATATGAAATAAGAGTTTCATTTTTCTGAACTTATTATATTTACCATCAGGAAAAACTACTAATGCATGTCTGGGTGTGTTATGTACTGCCTGATTAACATACAAAAAAAATGATAATAAAGTATTACCAAGGTCGGTTGCAGTTCACAATTTATATTTTTTCAGACAGTTTAGGTCTAAGTCATTCACTAAAAAAACATATTCATACACAAAATTTGCCTCAGCATAGGCCTCAGCGTTAGTAAGTAATCTCATTAACTAACAAAGGACATTCACAAGTGGTATCTTTAAATGTGTGCAACTTTGTCCCTGTGCAATAGAAACACAAGCTATTAGCACGTCATTTTATCTTTTATCTACCATCAACAATAGTTGCTACACAAAATCCCAGCCATTTGGGGGGGGGGGTCACAGCTGGGTTTCTGTGAAGATAAAATGACATTAGTAACCCTTCTCCATCTTGTTACTGAAGCCTTGCAACTAAGTATCTTATTTATTTATTGGTGTGTGTGTGTGTGTGTGTGTGTGTGTGTGTGTGTGTGTGTGTGTGTGTGTGTGTGTGTGTGTGTGTGTGTGTGTGTGTGTATTTAATTTATTGAATCCAAAAAATAATCAATTTTCAGTCATTAACCATAAAGGTCAAAAACACAAGCACACATACCCCTCAGCTCTGACAAATTTGGGGTAACACATCTAATTTGTTCTCAAACTTTTGTTCCATCCCTCCTAAATCTGGAAATTATTTTGAGTGAATAGCACCCACTTAAGAGTACCTTTTCCCTAAATATTTTCTCTTTGTCCAGACTTCCAAGGTAAAAGTTGAAAGAAATGACACATACATACACCCAGGCTGTGCTAACACGTATGCAGTTATTTCCCACATTAGAGGAATGGGCAACTTTTTCCCTTTTGGCTAGCTCCAACTTGTTACAGAAAAAAATGTTTATTGCAGTCCTTTGCAAAAATGGTTTACAATTAAAAAAAAATGTGTACCCATGCACTCAACAAAACAAACAACATTTCACCAACTGTCTAATCAATAAAAAGGCTCTGTTGCCATGGATATGAACTTTGCCACTACCTCTGTTACCAGCTTGGTGGATATGGGCATCCTGAGGTAATGTAGAAATTGCCTCATATTTACAGACCACCAGTTAATTATTTAACAAACTGATATGGTATGCAAGAGATGTATTTATACGTCACTGTATGTAAAGCTCTTGCATAAAATCACTTCTAATGTCAATAAGTTTGTCAGTAGTATACACACTGCACTGATCACACACAATTCAAAGCAGAAACATAGACCCATATATGATGAGGCATTTAAATGTAACCTACATAAACCCCAAAGACCTCCTTGGTGAAGTACACAACTCCCTCCCTCAACAACCCTGAATTCACACTGTCTGTTAAATCTGGTCAACTTCTTTGAGACAGTCACCAAAGCCATGGACGAGGGGAAGATGGTGCACACCGCCTACCTTGACCTGGCCAAGGCCTTCAACACTATTCACCACTCGGGCATAGTAGACAAACGGTCTCAACTAAGTTTCAATCCATATGTTATCAGATGGGTAGCAAACTGGCTCAGTGATATAACCCACCTAATCATAATAAGGGAAGCCAACTCAAGCAGAAGACCCGTAATGAGTGGCATACCACAGGGATCAGTTTTGGGGCCTCTGTTAGTCGGGATATACTTCTCTGAGGTGCAGACCAAAACCAGTGTGCTATGGCTGACCAAGTTTACAAATGACTGCAAGATGGGTGTGGTCATCAATTCCCCAAGTGATGTGGATGGCCTCCAAGAGGGTCTCACCCAAACAAATGAGTGGTTCCAGAAACATGGCCTCAAGCTGAATGCCAAAAGATGCATCATCCCCTTTGGGGAGAGTGATATCCCCACCTGGGCAGCCAAATACTCTGGATTATGCAAAATGCTCCGCATTCAACGATAAGTGAAGCCACTGTTCCACTGTTCTGCACTCAACAGCTTCGGCTCCGCAACACGGGTTTTCATTGGTTTGTATACCTCAATTACTGCCAATCAGCATCACAGTATACAAACCAATCAAATAGGTATGCCACTGTTCTACACTGAACAGCATTGGCTGTGCTACACAGTTTTTGATTGGCTTGTATTCTGCAATTACAGTCAATCACCACCTCTCTATATGAACCAATCAAATAACTGTTCGTGAGATCTATTCTTTCAGAGCAAGTGGTACAAAACAGGATACACTTTCATGTCTACTTCACAAGTTTTTCAAGGGCTCCACAATATGGTTACTCATTCTTAATCATGTTGTCTTTCATGGTGCAATCTCACTAAGCTATGTTTTTGCAGAGAGCAGAGGAGGAAGGAATTATCAGTAAAATCACTAGTTCACATCTTTCTGTGAGGGACCTGGGCAAACAATATCTATATCTGTTGCCGAAAATTCATAAGAGCCTAGATCAGCCCCCAGGTAGACCCATAGTCTGTGGAATTGGTTCTTTGACTGAACCTCTGTCAACATATTTTACTCAATATTTACAACCTCTGTTACTGCTCATTCAGGCTAGAATTAAAGATACTACCCAATTCCCACAAATTGTATTGGATTCTCAACTTGAACCCAATTGGCTTATGTGCATCCTTGATGTGAAATCCTTATATATCATTATACCACACTGGGCAGGGTTGCAAGCTTTGGATTATTGGTTGAACAGAGCTGGGTTGTATACAACGGGATTCAATACACTCCTCAGTTGTATAGCTGAGCACGTCCTAACCAAAAATGTTTTTTATTTTCAAGGGAGTTGTTATTGGCAAACCCAAGGGACAGCTATGGGGGCATCATTTGCCCCCATTTATGCAGATATTTTTATGGGGTATATAGAAGAAGAACTAATTTACAATGAGGCCCATAATATATACTTGCCACAAATCGACATATGGAGGAGATTCCTAGATGATTGTTGGTTGGTGTGGGGCGTGCGGATACTGAATATCTACGGGAGTTTGAACAATATTTGAGCGATAATAAATGGAGTATTGAATTTTACTTTTCTCATAGTTATGAGGAAATTAATTATCTAGATGTCAAGGTTGTGAGAGAACCTGATCATACCTTGTGCACCTTGGTGTATAGAAAGTACCCTCAATACAACAATTTATTGCACGCTTCCAGTCTGCTCCCCACACACACAATCAGAAATATTCATAAGTCCCAGTTCTTAAGAATTAGAAGGATTTGTTCAAAAGAAGATTTTAACAACTCTAGGGATGATCTCACATGTAGATTTCTACATAGAGTTTATAGGATGGGTACATTGTTACAGCCAGAGAGTGGGCCTCTAAACAGCCCAGGGCTGAGTTGTTAACTTATAAGGAGAAGAATGAATGTAAGGAATCAGATAAATTGAGACTAATAACAACCTTTGGTCAAAATGTCAATTTATTAAGGAATGTGGTCAGTAAACATTGGAATATTTTGATGGCCAATGAGGAATTGGGTCAGATTTTGCCAGAACATTGTCAGTTTTCCTTTCGTAGAGGCAGGACACTGGGATCCCATTTTTCTTATTACAAACGTCATGGCATAAACAAGAATGATGTGGCTCTATTAACAATAACAGGGAAGAAACTAGTTGGGTCCTTTCTATGTGGGCACTGTTCATCATGTCAACACAGTTGCAAGTCTAAACATTCTTCCAGTCAGAATACGGGTCAAGTATATATATTAATTTTTATGCTAACTGTGGATCAGACTGGGTAATTTATTTGACCAGTTGTACCTGTCCCTCTTTTTATGTTGGACAGACGTCCAGACCCCTCTGTTTGAGAATATCTGAACATATGAGTGACATTCACAACAAACGCATCACCAGTGCCTTATACAGGCACTGTCAGTCACATTCCACTGCCAGATTCAGGTTTACTGTCATAGACAAATTACATGGAGATAGGAAATGTAAGAGGGGTTGGCATTCCTTACTTAATTATAAGGAGGCTGGATGGATTGTCAAGTTAGGTGCACTTTTCACACCAGAGCTCAATGATAAATTATAATATAGCTTTAAATCAAATGAGATGTGATATCACAGGAAGTGAGGTGGTTTGAATATTTAAACAGTGTATCTTGTTGTTTGTAGTATCACTGATGAAGGCTCTGCACCGAAACTGGTTTGATATCTCTGTTCTACAATAAAGATTCCATGAATGTGTCTGTTTTGGCGCTGGCTTTGCTTGTTGATCAGAAATAATTTGCCTAGGTATCTAAACCGCTTCTGCAACATTAACAGCTTGGATGGGTAGGTATATCTCGCAGATGATACTGCCGCTGTGGAACAGACTCCTCATCCACATGAAACACAGCTTGTCCTTGTCCATTTTCAAGTGCAACTTAGATATATGGATGGGAAACAGAAAATTTCCCAATTTACTCCAGAACTGCCCCATGCACCACCAATGGGCAGATGCAGCTCCTAAATGCTTTACATATGCATGGGCCCACTCAAATTATCTATGGGATGATCCCAGTTATTCTCATTAGGGTAATATGTAATTATCAACTATGGGTAAGGCCAATCTATAACAAAGTGGGAAAGAATATTTCAAACACAAAAAGGGAAATTAGCTAGATAAAATAGCCTGCAAGAGCAGCGAGCCTAGTACTTACCTTACCTATGAACCTATAATCTTACATTTGAAATGCACATAAAAAACTGTATACAAAATCAACAAAAACTTGCACTGCTTTACAGATTCAAAAACTTTCCCACCAACACAGCTAAAGCTATATGTTCCAATACTTAGCACCTCCCCTCACTAGTTTATGGAGCACCCATTCTTACTAACTTCCAGGCAACATAAAAAGCAAAATTTGAGCAATGCTATAACAAAGTGGCTAAATTTGCAGCAAATGACCCTTTCAAAACCCACTACTCAACTAACATATGCATAGCTTCTTCCCACCTACAACAGTAGCCAGCAATAATCTGCTTGTCTAGCACTAAATGCGGTTCAGTACAACTGTTTGTACTTCATCATTATCATTCAGTGAGGAAAACCCTTTCTGTCCACAACCCTATCATATCTGCAGGGCATGATCTACATTTATACCATGTTGCTAAGGCCTGGGACTCCTTACCTATATCCATCAGATCAATACCCTCCCTTCAGTACTTCAAAACCATTCAGAAATAGTTCTTAGCCAAAATCTGTCTCGGTTTTTGTTCTACCTCAGGATAATGATATCCCTAAATATGAGTGATATCCCTAAATATGAGCAGGTTCCTAATCATACATTACACCTCCTTACTTGCCCTTTTCACTCACTTCCTAACTTTATCGAGATAAAAACCGACACCTACCCAGTTAGACTTTCCTGCTAGTTAGACTTCAGTAAACAAATAGCATGTATGACCTTGTCCTTACAAATGCTTCCCCTGCCTACACCCCACTAATATAATACAATACAATCTGATATACAACTTATGATTGCAACAACTACCCAACCAAAAACCGAAAATAGAAATTACACCCAGATAAGGTAATCTGTGGAAGTAACTGTCCACCCATACCACAAGAAAAATCATCAGACTGAAAAATAAGAAAGCAATATTATTGGTCATTAACTACTTCATAATGCTCAACTATCCCTGATTTTGCCTCATATTATTACCCTTCTCATTATAAAATGTTTACATCTTCTGGTAAATCACTGAAGACTACAGCTGGTCCATAATGTCAGACATTAGAGTTAGTCTTTACGAAATCCATGTTGATGAAAATCCATTTTCCTCCTACTTAGGTTCATAGGTTCATAGTTTAGTACTAGGCTAACTGCCCTTGCAAGCCATTGTAAGACTAGCCAATTATCCCTTGTGAGACTCAAACTCTGCACCTTGTGTTTGTAAGGCAAACACCTTAACCGGCGATATTGAAGTGTATTAACCCACCAGATGCGCAGTAGCAAGCCCCACCCAAACTCAGCCTGTGACCATTTTGACTGCACCGCCCACCATTTGATTGAAAGATGCCACCAAAATACAAGGTAAGTTAGACTGATAAAAAGATTAGACAGATTATACCGAAAACATTATACATATATATGTATAACATAAAAATGCAGATGCGATTGATGTGAAATCAAATAATTTTTGTTTACTGTGTGGGAATATGTTTGTCTTTTTGGCTTTTCCCAGTTAGGGGGCGCCACATTGGAACTCCGGTCCGCTAATGATTGTAGTCGATTTTCATGGTGCCGAGTTGCCAGCCCGATGCCCAACCTTCAGTGAAGGCATGCCCATTCACGCATGTCTTTCGGAGGCCACTCGAACCCCAGGGAGGACATGCAGACTCCACACAGGAGGCACTCCAGCTGAGAATCAAACAGGAGAATCTCTTGCTGTGAGGCAACAATGCTACCGCTGTACCACCGCAATATGTACATGTTAAAATCTAGGAAGTGTGATATAATGGCATGGAGAAGACAGTGCAAGCTGTAGTTGTACTTGGTTTAGATAGAAAGCAATTTAATGCAGGGTAGGAAAATTAGAATTGCTCTCAAAGGAGATGCTATACTGAAGTGGACTATTCTCAAAATCATTAAGAATGGTTGGCCATGTGGGCTAGGCTAATTGCAGTACTAAACAGTTGTGGCCCAGGTACTAAATATACTATATGCATTGATGTACATGTGGAGTCATTAACAGAAATACAGCTATTCTGTGCAAATAAAGTGGCTCAAGTATCGGAATGGATATCCACTGCTTCAGTCAGTGGAGAAAAGCAAGATATTATAAAGGTAAGCTTACATACGTAGCGCAGGGTATGGCTGGCAGTTTGGTGGATACTGGTGGTTAAACAACAGTGAGGGTTTGCTGAAGTAAAGGCAGTTTCTAGTTTAGGAACACCATATAGAAATTTGAGGAAGTAATTCCAGAGTAAAGGACTGTACGAGGTAGAGGGTGGTCTCCTAACTGCTGCTAACCTTGCAGATAATTAGAAATTGTTCTGTCTGAAATAAATATTTGAGTACAACTTTTTGTGTTGTAAATGAGAAGCTGCAAATCTGAAGGACACATTTGAGATGCAGTTAATGAGGAAAGTCTATTAGGTTTTCTTTCTACAGGAGTTACTGCAGGTAAAATTTAAAAACTGCAGGGATAAAGAATTTTTGTTGGGTATATACAGAGCTTTGGCTGGTGTGGTAGTAGTAGCACAAAAAATTAAATGCTTGATTTAAGTTGGACAATATATGATATGATAGAAGCACCTTTATGTAGTGCGCCTGTTAAACATGTCATTATTAGCATGTGTTTGTGCTTATTAAATGCTATATTATTAAATATTAAATACCATTATATTTGCATTGCGTGTCAATCACGGCACATTGCCGTTGTTAATCCCCGCCCTCCAACATGTCAATCATGGTGGGCATGCCCATTCCTGCGCGAACTTGGTGGTGGGTTTATACACTTCAATTTCGCCCCTTAACCATTCAGCCAATGTGAATTAGGGTAATATTTAAAAGTTATACATGATTTTGGACTTGTAAAGACTCTGGTGGCCATTAGTCTAGTATAAACATATGACTCTACTAGTTATGTACAAATCATGGCACAACAATGCACTGAATGCATCAGTCATACTTATTTCTTCCTACAACATGTACTCCAAATTCAAGATTTGACATAAATAACGAAAGAGAATCAAAATAATCTCGTACATAAAACATAAGCTTGTAAGCATGTACATAAAAACATACAACTAACCTGTAGCACCCTACAGTAGGCTTGTAAACATGTACATAAAAACATACAACTAACCTGTAGCACCCTACAGTAGGCTTGTAAACATGTACATAAAAACATACAACTAACCTGTAGCATCCTACAGTAGGCTTGTAAACATGTACATAAAAACATACAACTAACCTCTAGCACCCTACAGTAGGCTTGTAAACATGTACATAAAAACATACAACTAACCTGTAGCACCCTACAGTAGGCTTGTAAGCATGTACATAAAAACATACAACTAACCTGTAGCACCCTACAGTAGGCTTGTAAACATGTACATAAAAACATACAACTAACCTGTAGCACCCTACAGTAGGCTTGTAAACATGTACATAAAAACATACAACTAACCTGTAGCACCCTACAGTAGGCTTGTAAACATGTACATAAAACATACAACTAACCTGTAGCACCCTACAGTAGGCTTGTAAACATGTACATAAAAACATACAACTAACCTGTAGCACCCTACAGTAGGCTTGTAAACATGTACATAAAAACATACAACTAACCTGTAGCACCCTACAGTAGGCTTGTAAACATGTACATAAAAACATACAACTAACCTGTAGCACCCTACAGTAGGCTTGTAAACATGTACATAAAAACATACAACTAACCTGTAGCACCCTACAGTAGGCTTGTAAACATGTACATAAAAACATACAACTAACCTGTAGCACCCTACAGTAGGCTTGTAAACATATAAAAAATACATATAACAACTGTAGCACCCTACAGTAGGCTTGTAAACATGTACATAAAAACATACAACTAACCTGTAGCACCCTACAGTAGGCTTGTAAACATGTACATAAAAACATACAACTAACCTGTAGCACCCTACAGTATGCCCACTAACTCTGCTTCTATAGAAGGCTGTAACTTAGTCATATGTCATAGGTTCATAGGAGATGCAAATCAATTGAGCTGCAAGGACATTTCAGCTTTGCCAGTCCTCCCTTTTCAAGAAGGGCCAAGCCTGATGAATTTATGAATACCCAACTATTTATCCTTTTTAAAGGCAGAAAGTGTGTCACACTGTTAAACTGGAAGAGTTGGTTTGTTCTAGAGAGGTGGGTAAGCACTGTGTTGTAAATCTATACCTCCATCATGTGCATTTATTTGTGGGGGTGGATGTACATGTGTGGTCCTAATATTATCTGAGCTATTTGGTTTATGGATGTATGAGTTTTTAGATTATTGGATCCACTGTAACCAGCAAAGCCTCCTTGCGCCACAGTAGTAACACATGATAACCCTGTCCATAAAGCTAGCCTGCGTCTTAAACAAAAAAAAAAGCTGTTGCCATAACACTACCACTACAGAAGATAGTTGTGACTCTCATCACACATTTGCACATGTGCACACACACACACACACACACACACACACACACACACACACACACACACACACACACACACACACACACAGTAAATTTGTCCCCTAACCCTAAACCGTCACAATCACACACCTTAATCTATCCTCTTACCCAATCTATCTCCTAAACCTATAATACACACACACGTGTGTGTGAATGTATCTATATATATATATATATATATATATATATATATATATATATATATATATACATATATATACACATACATATATATATATATATATATATATATATATATATATATATATATAGAGAGAGAGAGAGAGAGAAAGATACACTTACATGCACACATACTCTGTCGCTCACACACGCACATTATGTATTAATATAGTTATATATACATATATAACAGCTATAGACAGATATAGACATATATGAAATATTTATTACTTTATAAAGCAGCACAACAGGAGCTGGTGTTGATAACGGCTGACGTGAATGCACATTTAAGGACAGATAGAACAGGATAGGAGGACTGCCTGGGTCCACATGGGTGGGGCAATAGGAATATAGAAGGAGAGGCCATTCTAGAATTCTGTCTGACAAACAGCTTGATAGTAGCCAACACATTTCAAAAAATGATACTGTCACAAGATCGCATACAAGAGTGGCTAATGCACAACTTGGGTACTTCCTCCTAGTAAGGAAAGTACAATAGAATCAGTGATTGTAAATTCACCCCCAGTGAAACTGTAAGCCCAGTGTAAAAAACACTGATTACCACAATCAGTTGCAAGCAGTGGTCATAGAAGGCTTCCAAGGTCAACAGAGACCAGGCTGAAGACCTAGAAGATGACTGGAAAGAAAGTACAACAGCTCTCTGAATTCCTTAGGCCTCTAGCACCTCAAGAAGAAGAGGAAATATGTGGCATTGAAGAGGATTAGAAGCACCTCAGAACAGCACGATGTGAGGAATACAAAATATATATGTAGCTGAGACAGGCATTGAAATAAGATAGATACGAAACACTGTTGGAAGAATGCCCAAGTCCAGGAAGTCATCAAAAGACAGGAAGAGTGGAGGGAAAACTGTTAGAAAGAAAAGACAGTCAAGACTAGGAGGGAATACGTGATGGCTGACAAGAAGGCTAAAAAAGGAGTTACAATAGCAAAGAACAAGACCTCAGAGGCACTCTAGCAACTTCTGGAAGGTGACTCAGCACATGGCACTAAGAAAGTATATCAGGTTGCAAGGCAAAAACAGAAAGATAAAGAAGACGGTCAGACACCCTTCATAACGGATGCCAACAACAATCTGCTCACCAGTCCACAGGGTATCAAAGGGAGATGGAAGGAGTACTTTGAGCAGCTCAAATGAAGAAACCTATACAGAAACTGTACTTCCCCAGACACAGCCTACAATACGAGAACAGCAGGAGCCCACCATAGAAGAAATAAGAATAGCTCTAAGGAAAATGAAGTCAGGAAAAGCAGCAGGATCAGTTGAGGTCACAGTTGATATGATAAAGATTGGGTGGCACAGTGGGATAGAGTTGTCAGCTCACAGCAAGAGGTTCCCTGGTTCAGTTCTTGGCTCGGGTGCCTTCTTTGCACATTCTGCATGTCCTCCCTCTGTTCATGTGGATTTCCTCCTGGTACTCCTGTTTCCTCCTACATTCCAAAGACATGCAGTAAGTGGATTGGACACTCTAAATTGGCCACAGGTGTGAGCGAGTACAACTGCTTAATGTGGAAGAACTACTGTGCCAGGGCTAGCCATCTGGTGGTATAAATCTTGGCTCTAGATAAGTTGGTTGTTAGTTAGCCAAATTTCAGTGAGGTTAAAAGAGATTTTAGTTTGGGTGAGTAGGTCAGAGTGGTTGTCAGCAATGGTGCTGATAGTGGAGCCATCCATGTACTGTATGAGGGATGACTGAAGACAGGATGTGTGGAGTTGGTTAGTAAAAATGTTAAAAAGAAGGGGGCCAAGAATTGAGCCTTGTGGGACACACATTTTTATGGGGAAAAAGGAGAACAGAGCAAACAGCCATTTGACGGACTGCTGTCAGCTAGTGAGGTAGTTGGAGAACCAGGAGCTAGTTGGGGTTAAGAGGTTTAGTTGAGAAAGTTTAGAGAGGATGATGAGGTGAGAGGCATATATATATATATATATATATATATATATATATATATATATATATATATATATATATATATATATATATCCCAACAAGATAAGTCCTGAACTCAGGAGTGTGCTGTAAAAATATATGTCAAAAATCCAGCAAACAGCACAATAAACAAGGCCAGGGCCAGCCGATATCTAATCCCAATGTGCCTTCAGCGTATGTGGCAAGTGCCGAGCAGAAGCATAAGTAAAAATTCAGTGTGGTTAAAACACTGAAAACAATTCCACTTAACAACAAACCAGCAGTTCAATGGATATGCATGAAAATCATTCTCTAAAACAGCTGGCTAAAAATATAAGCAAATTTATTCAGCTTGCAGAGATAAAAACAATAAAACTGTAGAGGGATAAGCGCTTTCAGGTTACTCCAAACAACCCTTCTTCAGATCCATATAACTTGTATCTTCCAAGTATCTGATTTTTAAAAAACCTTTCAACCAATAGACAACTGGCTTCAATATGTACACTCCCATCAGAGGTTAACGTGTCATAGATGTTTCTTCAATCTCCGCCCTTTCATGGCGGGTTTCATAGGGAAGGCTGTATTAAGCCTAGGTTTTTGATGTGCTCTCAGTTTCCCTATCGAGAGCATTTCTTCTTGTTCTAGTCTGTTGTTCACATCATCCCCCCTCTGTGAGATATATATAATATGTAAAACTCTAAATACAAAATGATGTGCCTCATTATCTCTAATATGTTTGGCCAAGGGATTTTTATAGTCTTTAAGTCTTATATCACTAATGTGTTTGGACAGTCTCTCTTTCATCCGTATTATCGTTTTTCCGACATAAAAATTGTCACATGCTAGGCAAGTAGATAAGTAAATGACATTCTTTGTGGTGCAATCCGCATAAAAGTTACTAACATATCTCTTTTTGGTAACTGGATGCTCGAAATAGCTGTCCGTACATATATGTCTACACATAGTGCACCTTCTAAATGGGAAAGTTCCTTTTCTCCTTGAGATAGTGTGTGATTCCGTTTCATTATCTTTACATAGTATTTGCTTTAAGTTCCTTGAATTTCTGAAGCAAAACTTAGGTTCTTCTCCTAAAACCTCTTTACATTCATCACTTGACATGAGTATCTTCCAATTCCTTTTCACTATGTTACATAGTTCTGTATCCATTGTGTGAGTCAGCACCATTTTCAGTTCTTTGTGCGGATACTTATTTTGATTCATATTCTCTTGTTTCCCTCGTAAGTATGGTCTACCTTTCTCATTCCTTTCCAAATCTACTTGTTGTCTCATATTCAACACCTCTTCTTCTCTATAGCCTCTTGCCTTCAGATTTTCCGACATATCGTCCATTGCCATGGCAAGAGTTGTGTCGTCCGAATGTATCCTAGACATTCTTAAGAACTGTCCCCTCATGATGTTCTTATGAGTATATCTTGGGTGCATACTACTTCTTGGTAGAATACTATTCTTCCAGCAATCTTTTCTATAAAGACTAGTTTCTATTTTCCCTTCTCCATCCTGCGTGATTCGTACATCAAGGAAGTCGAACTGTACATCACTTTGGGTCATAGTGAACCTTAAAAAGTTTGTACTGTTCTCCAAATATGTATGAAACCTGTCAAGTTCCTCAACATCACCTTCCCACATAATATAGATGCCATCCACAAACCTTAGGTATACTTTCAGGTAGTCCTTCCATGGATTATCTTAATTTATTACTCTATCCTCCCAATGTGCCAAAACTATGTTTGCATAGCTATTGGCGCATGGCGTTCCCATCGCTACGCCACATAGCTGTATATAATATTTCCCTTCAAACATGAACGCATTGTTGTTCAAAATGATCTCCATTAGGTCACACAAAACTGTGACCTGCCTTTCTTCATATGTGCCTTCGTCCAATAAAAAATTTCTTAGTGCTGCTATTCCATAACCATTAGGGATGCTGGTAAATAGATTCTTAATGTCCATACTGATCATAATATATTTCTTCTTATCCCTTTTCATGCTGATATAGCCACTCAACTTCTCAAGAAACATCTTAGTGTCTTTAAGAACTGCTGGTGCCTTTTCTAGGGCCCTTTTATTATGATGTTCCACATAAATTGACGCTGATTCAGTAATCCACCCTGCTCCAGCTACAATGGGCCTCAATGATGGTTTACATAAGTCCTTATGTACCTTGTATGTATTTGTTTGATTATATTACTATGTAATTATCTTTGTATAGAGCATCCTTTGATTCCGGCCTTTAAGTGTCTCCCAAAGGTACATAAGGACTTACGTAAACCACCATTGAGGCCCATTGTAGCTGGAGCAGGGTACACACACACACACACACACACACACACACACACACACACACACACACACACACACACACACACACACACACATACACATATATATATATATATATATATGCAAACACACACAAGTGTGTGTGTGTGTGTGTGTGTGTGTGTGTGTGTGTGTGTGTATGTATATATATATATATATATATATATATATATATATATATATATTATAATTATTTATTTATTTTATTTGACATTTATTGACCGGGATAGTCCGAGTGGATACATGTCCATTTTCAGCAGAGGCCCGGGGAGAAAAGCTCCAATCACAATATGCAGAAGAATACAGGAAAAATACAGAAAAATACAGGGAAAGGAAAGAACATAATATAATACATGTTTAAAGAAAATTACAGGCAAAAACCATGATATAATGTCTGTTAAAAACAGTATGCAGACTCTGTATAGTCAAACAAGTTAAACAATCAGACATAGGTTTATAGGTAGGTACTAGGCTATTGGCCCCAGGGCCTATATAAGCCTAGCCAAAAAGGTACCCTGGATTTCGCCACCCAATAAAATTTTTTTCCTGTGCCACTGTCGAGCAGAGCCACAGAAGTGATCCCCGGGGTGACTTTCCTATTTCCCATCCAATCATCAAGATTTTTCTTGAAGAGTGCTAATGAGGAGCTTTGTTTGATATAGACAGGTAGTTTGTTCCAGAGTATGGGAAGTCTCTGGGACAGGAATCTATCCCTCCAGCATGTTCTGTTAGTTGTGGTGACAAGGTTTAGGTCCCTAGAGCGTGTAGCTCAGAGGGATTGGGATTTCTTTAAGTGGAGCATGTCCATCAGCTCTGGGTTTGACATAACTTTGTATGCTAGGCAAAGATCACCTCTGAGTAGGAGGTATGTGATGGAGTAAAGCTGGAGTTTTTTGAGACGGTCTGCATAGGGCATCTGTTTGAGGCCGGTAATCCTCTTTGTGAGGTATTTCTGCGACCTTTCCAGTTGCTGTAGATGTCTCATGAGGTACATACCAAAAGGAGCATTGCACTCTATAATGGGTCTAATGATTGACAAGTAGAGGGGAACAGTGACCTCTTTTTTCCTGGATGAAAAACCTTTTGTGATGAGGTGTGCCATGTAGAAGGATTTCCTGATTACTGTGAAGTAATTATCAAAGGAGAGACTACTGTCCACCTATGTCCCAAGGTCTCATCACACTTTCGGTGTTAAGTAGACCACCGCCTATGTGGTAGTTTATGTGCACAGAGTTTTTACCAAAGGGGATGACAATTCACTTTTTGGCACTGAGCTTGAGGCTATGGCTTTGACACCAGGCCCTTCTGTAGGATGTCCACATCATTTGGAGTTTTGATTATGGCTCCTAGTTTGCAGTCATCTGAGAACTTCATTAGCCAAAGACCTTCTGTGTTAGCCTGTACTTCAGAGAAGTAGATACCAAACAGGAGAGGACCCAGGACTGAACCCTGTGGTACTTCACTTGTCACTGGTCTGAAATCTGATTTGGAGTCTGCTACTTTCACAGTGTGGGTTTATTAGACTTATAAGTATCGATTCTAGACTAATAATTATGGCTCAGTTTGCATGTAGCAAAAAGTACTGTTTGGCAAAATTATGAAAAAGAAGCTAGTCAGGATTAGAGCAAGGGCATAGCCAGTGAGTAATAAAATGTTACTGAGTCTGGATTAGAACAAGGGCATAGCCAGTGAGTAATAAAATGTTACTGAGCCAGGATTAGAGCAAGGGCATAGCCAGTGAGTAATAAAATGCTACTGAGTCAGGATTAGAGCAAGGGCATAGCCAGTGAGTAATAAAATGTTACTGAGCCAGGATTAGAGCAAGTGCATAGCCAGTGAGTAATAAAATGTTACTGAGTCAGGATTAGAGCAAGGGCATAGCCAGTAAGTAATAAAATGTTACTGAGTCAGGATTAGAGCAAGGGCATAGCCAGTGAGTAATAAAATGTTACTGAGTCAGGATTAGAGTAAGGGCATAGCCAGTGAGTAATAAAATGTTACTGAGCCAGGATTAGAGCAAGGGCATAGCCAGTGAGTAATAAAATGTTACTGAGTCAGGATTAGAGCAAGGGCATAGCCAGTAAGTAATAAAATGTTACTGAGTCAGGATTAGAGCAAGGGCATAGCCAGTGAGTAATAAAATGTTACTGAGTCAGGATTAGAGCAAGGGCATAGCCAGTAAGTAATAAAATGTTACTGAGTCAGGATTAGAGCAGGGGCATAGCCAGTGAGTAATAAAATGCTGTCTGACACTTTTTTTGAATTGAGTTAGTGATGGTGCTAGAGTAAGATCAGCAGGGATGGAGTTCCAAGTTTTGCCAACAGAGTTGGCAAACAGGGAGTCCCCCGCTGAGTTGTTGGTTTTGAATGTTTGGACCAGTAATCTGTTAGATGATCAAAGTGGTCTGAGGTTACTATAGGGGCTATGACGTTTTTAAGTACAGGTGTGTTTTCAGGTTGATTGAGTAATTTATATGCAACTAAAACTTGGTTGTGTTGAAGTAGGCTCGGTAATTCAAGCCACCTTTTCAGAATTAGGTTATGACAGTGGTGTGTCCGAAATGCTGTGCCTGTGGCAAATCTAGCAATGTGGTTATAACAGCTTGAGAGGTTAAAGTCAGATTTGTTCAGATTGGTAAATAGAGGGGAGGCATAGAGAAGGGTAGAGAGTTGGTGGGAATGAGCAATGGTGGCTCTAGCAAGTGAAGTAAGAAAAGGTTTAGTTTTGTATAGGGAGCCAAGTTTTTTATTGATGGTTTTGATAGTTTGGCTCACATGCATATCAAATTTAAGGTTATTATCTACTATGATGCCTAGGAGTTTAGTTTGGGCTTCTGGGGAGATAATGGTGCCATAATTAGATTTAATGGTAAAGAATAGCGGTGAGGACCTGCGAGTGGGGGGGGGGAGTAGCAGCTTTGTTTTGTTAGGGTTTCATATCAGATGATGATTAGAGAGCCAATTTTCCACAGTATTAGATGTATTCTTGGACAGTGTTAATAGTTCTGCCTGGGAAGTGCAGAGCAGATTAAAGTGGAGTCATCTGCGTATTGAATGCATGTTGCTTCTGGGATGACAGAGTGGAGGTCATTAATAAAGATAGAGAAAAGAAGGGGTCCTAGAATAGATCCCTGGGGGACTCCTAGGGTGATGGGTAGAAGGGAGGATAGTCTGTCCTGCCAAAGGACAGCATGTTGTATACCACAGAGGTAGGATTGAAACCATTGGAGAGGATGGCTATCTAAGGAGCAGGCCTTCAGAGTATGTATGAGCTTTTGGTGGTTAACCATATCGAAGGCCTTGAAGGGATCAAGAAAGAGGGCTGAGGATAGTTTATTATTTTTTCGGTAATGGTTTATGACGTTAGAAAAGGAGAGTAGGGCTGAGGTAGTACTATGGAATGGCCTAAGAGGAGGGGGAAGGCATGCCCGAAGGCAGGAAGAGAGGAGGAAGGTTAGGAGTGTAGTACTGAGGGTAGGAACTTTGAATGTTGGCAGTATGACTGGTATAGGGAGAGAGCTAGCTGCTATGATGGAGAGAAGGAAGGTTGATATATTGTGAGTGCAAGAGACCAGATGGAAGGGAAGTAAGGCCAAGTGCATAGGAGGTGGGTTCAAATTGATCTATCATGGTGTGGATGGCAGACGAAATGGGGTAGGGGTTATCCTAATGGAGCAGTATGCCAAGAGTGTTTTGGAGGTGAAGAGAGTGTCTGATAGAGTGATGTTTATGAAGCTTGAAATTGATGGTGTAATGATGAATGTTGTTAGTGCATATGCTCCACAAGTTGGGTGTGCGATGGATGAGAAAGAAAAATTTTGGAGTGCGTTGGATGAAGTGGTGGTGAGTGTACCCAAGGGTGAGAGACTAGTGATTGGAGTTGACTTCAATGGGCATGTTGGTGAAGTGAACAGAGGGGATGAGGAAGTGATGGGTACATATGGTGTTAAGGAGAGGAATGCAAAAGGTCAGATGATTCTGGATTTTGTGAAAAGGATGGACATGGCTGTGGTGAATACTTATTTTAAGAAGAGAGAGGAGCATAGGGTGACGTACAAGAGTGGAGGAAGATGCACACAGGTAAATTATATCTTATGTAGGAGGGCCAGTCTGAAGGAGATTGGAGACTGTAAAGTGGTGGCAGGGGAAAATGTAGTTAAGCAGCACAGAATGGTGGTCTGTAGGATGATATTGGTGATCAAGAAGTGGAGGACAAGTGTGAGAGCAGTGCCAAGGATTAAATGGTGGAAGTTAAAAACGGATGATTGTGAGGTGGAGTTCAGGGAAGAGTTAAGACAGGCACTGGGAGGCAATGAAGAGTTATCAAATAGCTGGGTAACTACAGCAGAGCTAGTAAGGGAGACTGCTAGGAAGGTGCTTGGTGTGACATCTGGACAGAGGAAGGAGGACAAGGAGACATGGTGGTGGAATGAGGAAGTACAGGAGAGTATACAGAGGAAGAGGCTAGTGAAGAAGAAGTGGGATTGCCAAAGAGATGAAGAAAGTAGACATGAGTATAAGGAGATGAGGCGCATGGCAAAGAGAGAGGTGGCGAAGGCTAAGGATAAGTCATATAGAGAGTTGTATGAGAGATTGGACACTAAAGAGGGAGAAAAGGACCTGTACCAATTGGCTAGACAGAGGGACAGAGCTGGGAAAGATGTGCAGCAGGTAAGGGTGATAAAGGACAGTGAGGAAAACGTACTCACAAGTGAGGAGAGTGTGTTGAGTAGATGGAAAGAGTACTTTGAAGGGCTAATGAATGAAGAGAATGAGAGAGAGAGAAGGTTGGATGATGTGGGGATAGTGAATCAAGAAGTGAAGCAGATTAGCAAGGAGGAAGTAAGGACAGCTATGAAGAGGATGAAGAATGGAAAGGTTGTTGGCCCAGATGACATACCAGTGGAAGCATGGAGGTGCTTAGGAGAAATGGCAGTGGAATTTTTAACCAGATTGTTTAATGAAATTTTGGAAAGTCAGAGGATGCCTGAGGAGTGGAGTAAAAGTGTTTTTGTACCTATCTTTAAAAATAAGGGTGATGTGTAGAGCTGCAGTAACTACAGAAGGATAAAATTGATCAGTCACATCTTGAAGTTATGAGAAAGAGTAGTGGAAGCTAGGTTAAGAAGGGAGATGATGATTAGTGATTAGCAGTATGGTTTCATGCCAAGAAAGAGCACTACAGATGCAATATTTTCTCTGAGAGTGTTGTTGGAGACATATAGAGAAGGTCAGAAGGAGTTGCATTGTGTCTTTGTGGACTTAGAGAAAGCATATGACAAGGTGCCTAGAGAGGAGTTGTAGTATTGTATGAGGAAGTCGGGAGTGGCAGAGAAGTATGTAAGAGTGGTACAGGATATGTACAAGGGTAGTGTGACATTGGTGAGGACTGCGGTGGGAGTGACAGATATGTTTAAGGTGGAGGTGGGATTACATCAAGGATCAGCTCTGAGCCCTTTCTTATTTGCAATGGTGATGGACAGGTTGACAGATGAGATTTGACAGGAGGCCCCGTGGACTATGATGTTTGCAGATGACATTGTGATATGTAGTGAGAGTAGGGACCAGGTTGAGGAGACCCTGGAGAGGCGGAGATATGCTTTAGAGAGGAGAGGAATGAAGGTCAGCAGGGCTAAAAGAGAATATATGTGTGTAAATGAGAGGGCGTGTAGAGGAATGGTGAGGATGCAGGGAGTAGAGTTGGTAAAGGTGGATGAGTTTAAGTACTTGGGATCAACAGTTCAGAGTAATGGTGAGTGTGGAAGAGAGGTGAAGAAGAGAATATAGGCAGGGTGGAATGGGTGGAGAAGAGTGTCAGGAGTGATTTGTGGCAGACGGGTACCAATAAGAGTGAAAGGGAAGGTCTACAAGAGGGTAGTGAGGCCAGCTATGTTATATGGGTTGGAGATTGTAGCACTGATGAAAAGGCAAGAGTCAGAGCTGGATGTGGCAGAGTTAAAGATGTTAAGATTTGCACTGGGTGTGACTAGGATGGACAGGATTAGGAATCAGTATATTAGAGGGTCAGCTCAAGTTGGACAGTTTGGAGATAAAGCAAGAGAGGCGAGATTGCGTTGGTTTGGACATGTGCTGAGGAGGTATACTGGGTATATTGGGAAAAGGATGCTAAGGATGGAGCTGCCAGGTAAGAGGAAAAGAGGAAGGCCTAAGATAAGGTTTATGGATGTGGTGAAAGAGGACATGCAGGCAGTTGGTGTGAAAGAGCATGATGCAGAGGACAGGAAGAAATGGAAACAGATGATCCGCTGTGGCGACCCCTAATGGGAACAGCCAAAAGAAGATGATGATGATGATGTATATATATATATATATATATATATATATATATATATATATATATATATATGTATGTATATATATATATATATATATATAAACCATAAGATCATAGGAGGTTACTAGGCTAATGGCCCTGAGGCCCTTACAAACCTAGCCAAGAGTTTATTCACAAAAATGAAACCACAGTCAGCACCTGTAACCCCTGTCAATGAAGGACACAGGTGGAACCTCTGGGACAAATTTCTGGTTTCTCATCCACTCATCAAGGTTACGCTTGAAAAGGGTCAGCGAGGTACTCTATTTAATGTGCATGGGAAGGCCATTCCAGAGACAGGGCAGCCTCTGGGAGACCAACCTGTCTCTCCAGCAGGTTTTGTTGATGTGGCATACTAGATTTAGGCCTTTTAAGTGGGTAATGCATGAGAAGTTAGACTTACAGCTATGGAGCATTTGTAGTAGGCCAGGGTCTGAGATTGCCTTGTAGGTGAGACACAGATCACCTTTGAGCAGTCTGCACGATACCGAGCAGAGCAACAGTGATTTCAGCCTGTCACCACAGGACAGGTGTTGGAGGCCATGGATTCTCCTAAAGCACCTCTGTGGCTTTTCCAGTTGATGCAGTTGTTTGAAGAGCTACATACCAAATGGGGCACTATACTCAATTATTGGCCTAATGAGGGAGGAGTACAGAGAGGTAATAATCTCCTTTTTTTCTGGATGCAATTCCTTTACGTATGAAATGAACCAAGTATAGGCTTTTCTGACCACTGCTGCCACATGATAGTTAAAGGTGAGATTGTTGTCAACCTGAGTACCTGGGTCTCTCAACACAGGCTGTATGCTTAGGGGATTGCCATTGATGTGGTAATCAGTTGGGGCCATATTTTTGCTGAATGGTATGATAATACATTTTTTTGCATTTAACTTAAGGTCATGACTTTGACACCAGTCATTTGTTGCTATGAGACCATCTTGCAGTATGTTAACATCATTCGGGGAGTATAATGCCCTGTTTGGCATCTGTTTGGACACAGTCAACAAATGGAATGCACAGAGACACCTCACTAAAAGACAACAAGGCCTAGAACACAAAGAGAAGCCTTATTAAAAGGATACAAGACCTAAACAACAAGTCCTACATTGACTCACTCAAAGCCCCATCACTATACCTGGCATCCCAGAGACCACAAAAAGGTGACCCAGGTCTGACATACAAGGTATCCTCCAGCACATGACTGATGGATGTACTGCACATCAGCAAGTTAAATAGCATCAGAAGTACTCTGTCTAGGGATCTAGAACTCTTCTGCAACATAAACAAAATGATTTACAGTAGTGTTTTAAAAGCTCAGCATTTAAATGTCCCGTTCACTAAAATGAAAGTCAGTATTAAGCCAGAAACCAATGCACTTAACACCTCATCAAGTTGAATATGACAATTTTCACCTCTGCTGGCACCCATTGTTTAACCCAGTATGTCCAAGATGAAAAACACTTAACAGAAAGCCAAAGATGACTAAAGTAATTGTAGAGCAATTCACATGCAAACCATTTGACTTGGGTTTCTCTTACCACAAATTGAAAATTATGTAACTATTTTTTATATATTTAGTCAATTTTTGGTTAATGTAACAAACTTCAAGAAACTGAATTTTCAGTGGAGATTGATATCTGCAGAAAATCATAACAAAGCTATGTATACAGCTGTAAGAGCACTATTTATAGACTTGCAACACACTTGGAACATATGTGAAAAAAATAGATTCAGTGAAAGTCAGGGGAACCACAAATATCAGCTGCCCAAGAAAAGAGTTGAGAA
>NC_056746.1:328422169-328439669 GCF_019279795.1 Protopterus annectens
CTAATGTCATGGGTGTTTGGCTTATCAGCTTCACAGATGACTGCAAACTTAATGTTATCATAAACTCTCTAGTGGACCCAAGGATCATTCAAGACAGTATGTTTATATAAACACATCATGCCAAGACTATGGGGTAACAGTAATGCAAAAATTGCAATATTGTGTCATTTGGAAAACAAAGCACCTTCATACCTGCCACAAAGAAGGTAACCCCTCAATGTCAGTGCAGTTAATAGAGACCTGGGCACTTTTGTATGCCATGAATTCTCCTGCAACCACCATGTCTTTATGGCTGTTATAAAATCCTTCTACCAACCCAGACAGATTACCAAGGATCCAGGATGCCTGACCTGTGTATAAAACTAAAGGGACCAACAACATTTTAAATACTTGTATCTTACTATCCATGTTCATAGGTTAGTACTAGGCTAACTACCCTTGTGAGCCATTTTAAGCCTAGCCAGTTATCCTCTGTGAGATTCAAACCCTGTACCTTGTGTTTGTAATGCAAACACCTTAACCATTTGGCCACCCTCCCAACCCTATAGTCCATGTAATGAAGATTCCATTTTCTCCGTTTTTGTATTATCTTGTATTTACTCTCTTTCCACATATCCTTAGCTGCCACACTAGAATAATGTTTAATCCATACTCATAAATACTTTGTTTTACCATGTCCCCATAAATATGGCTATTCCTGAACCAGTTCATGTGTGGGTAAATACTTTTCTTCTATTACCATTGTTTTAGCTTCATTAATTTTGTATCCAGAAAAGATCTGAAACAGTCTCAAAATGTTCCACAGCACTGTGATGTCTTCTTTTGGTTTTGTCAGGTACAAAGTAATAAAAAAGGGGATTTTTGTAAAGAGTAATGAACTTTCTCTTTCAATTATGGAGCTGACCTATATAGAAGTTAAACCACACAGGCTTAATGTTTGAATTAATCACAATAGTTGGTGTTAATGAATGTATCCCTTTCAGTACATATATTCATGACTGAGTAAAATTCAAGGAAGTATGAAGAGCATGTAGTTGCAATGGTGGCATCATAATTCAGTTTGTTTAGGCCAACGTGTGAGTTATATTTGTCCAGGACATCAGTAAGTAGACGTAAGTTGGCTTCTAACTAGTCCCAGACCTTATATATAACACACACACACACACACACACACACACACACACACACACACACACACACACACACACACACACACACACACACACACACACACACACACACACACACACACACACACACACACACACACACACACATATATATATGGTTTCACTTCAGAATCTGGAACTACTGAAATATCGAACTTCAGTAGCTCAAGACCAAAGTGTTGAAACTGCACTTGCTTGAAAGTGCAGAATCACAAATGCGGAAATGCCAAATGCGTAAATGTTGAATCCACGGTTGTGGCGAAGCGTACGTGATGTGGGATTCCCTGTGTTCATGATGTGTGGTGTGGTATGTGGATGTAGCTGGTGATTCAGGTAAGTGATGTTTTACTAGGGGTTTTGGGTAAGAATTTTAGTGTGTGTGAGTGTGTTTGGAGTTTTGAGGTGTGACTTAGGGTAGGTAGGTAAGACTGTGAGTGTGTAAGCATTAAGAGTGGTGGTATTTGTACATATGTGATGTGTGTTTGTGCAAGGGTAGTGTATAATGTCCAGTGGTGGTTTTTGTGTGTTTGTATTTTTAGTGCGACCTCAGAGTTAGTATATATAAGTAGCGGGGGTGTGGGCGTGCAGGTGGGCTTGCCCTCCTGCTTATATGTAGGGTCCACGCGAGTGTTTGTTTTGTTGTGCTTGTGTGTGTTTTATTGGTTTGTAGTGTAGGGAGGAAGGTGTATGTGTGCTTGTTTGTGTGTGAAGTGTGTATGTAGGCAATTGCGATTTTGAATTTCTTGCTTTTGGGGTTTCGGGTTTTTTCAGTTTTTAGCTTTAGAGTCTCTGGATACTGAATTTCGATATTTCAGTATTTGGGAATTGTAAAGTGAAACTATTATATATATACACACAAATATATATATATATATATATATATATATATATGTATGTATATATATATATATATATATATATATACATACATATATATATATATACATATATACATATATATATATATATATATATATATATATATATATACATATATATATATATATATATACATATATATATATATATATATATATATATATATATATATATATATATATATATATATATATATATATATATATATATATATATGTACATATATATATATATATATATATATATATATATATATATATATATACATACATATATATGGACATGGATATATATATATATATATATATATATAGATACATATATATATATATATATATATATATATATATATATATATATACATATATATATATATATATATATATATATATATATATATATATATACATATATACATACATATATATGTATGGATATATATATATATATATATATATATATATATATATATATATATATATATATGTGTGTGTGTGTGTGTGTGTGTATATATATATATATGTGTGTGTGTGTGTGTATATGTATATATATATATATATATATATATATATATATATATATATATACATACACACACACATAAATATATATATATATATATATATATATATATATATATATATATATATATATATATATATATATATATATATATATATATATATATATATATATATATATATATATATATATATATATCTATATACTGACGTCGCCTGAAGTGATGATTTGTGATAAGCAAGTACAATATGGACTTCAGTCATTAAGCAATGGCAAGCAACTGAATTATTCTCAAACATACACGCAATAAAAAAATCATGTTAGTGATTCCTTCAAGGCAAGCAACTCAAAACGTTTAAGTCAAGACGTGGAAGCAACTTGGTTTCATCTGATTCTACATGCACTGATCACGTAGAATCATGTTATTTACAACTTTACTGTAGATCAAAGGCCAGATCTCTAAAATGCCATATTTAAAACACCAAATTGCTGGGGATTTACACAAAACACCCAAGCCTTGAAATGCAGGCTGCTGCCTAACAAGCGAAGTGCCTTTCATAGACCAGTAATTTAAATAAAGCATTTAAAATGCAAGACACGAAAATCAGTCTACACATACAAATATAAATACGTCCTCTGCAGCAGTGTCCTTCTTAGTTCTTGTATGATTAGCTCTTAATAAAGCAAAATCAGAAACTAGAAGCTCGGGGGATAATATGATCGTTGACCCAATTCAACATTGTTTCACCTATCAATTACAATATTAACAATGAATGCGTGGCACAAGCTTTTCAGTGAATAAGGACCAAAAGACCAAAAATAGGGACATATGTTTTAGTTATAAGTGGCTACAAACTTCATACACTAAAACATTACTTTTTGGAACGATCGTTTATTGTGGTTACTACAGAAGTGAACCACGGTGAACAATGGATGTAAAAAACAACATTTCAATATATGGATGAGTTGGTAACCACTTATAACAGGGACTTCATGCCATACCTCTCATCTTCTTAGAGCAAGCAATCCGGACACAGAGTAAAATAAGTGTGTGGGGGGCAAGGAAGAAAAATAGGGACAGATGATTTAGTTATCAGACTTACCCACTACTCCTGACCGTAAGTTTCCTTTTTAGAACGATCATTCATTGTGGTTACTGCAGAAATGAATCACATTGAACGATCATTCTAAAAACTAAACAATTATCTGGAGTAATTGCTAAGCATGAGGAACTCTAGAACTCCATGGCATACTTCTCAGCCGTTGAATTCAAGTCGTGTGGACCAAGCCTAAAATAATGAGGGGGTACTTGTTAAATACTGTATAATATGCTAGAGAAACAGTGATGCAGAAAAGTGTTAAGTCCGCTTCAGATGGGAACATAAAATCTAATTGTAGGTGACAGTGGGAGCCAAAACAGGACTGGAATTGAACATATACCGAACATTTAAAAGAAAAATGATACTGTGGGTGGGAATGTGAGTTACGTGGCAAAGTGGGCATTACTTTGAACAGCTTTAGTATGGACCCGAATTTTCAACACTGGGATTGTTTCTTTAACCTTAACTGCCCTGTTCTAATTTCTGTGCGACTCATAAGAGACACAGCTGTAGTCTCTGCCCTGGTTTAAATATGCAATTAAAATCAGAATACAAGTAAAACACAGTATAGAGAAAATAAATCATAATATACAAAATGGAAGAAGACAATGAAACAATACAAAATGCAAGAAAGCAAAAACAAACTAGCCATTCCCTCACAGCAAGTTGTGGCAGAGTCTGGGTGAGCTTTTCCAGTCAAGTCTGGTACATAAACTAACTTAGACTTTTTGAAGGACAGGTACAGGCCTTGATGAACTTTGAATTCATGACCCCTGATTTACTAAACCAGTGCTCTACCCCATGAGCTGCAAGGATGGGGTTTTCCAGAATTGTGGAAATGGGGATGAGCTAGCAATTGGTCTGCAGTTTAATAACTCTGTTGAATTGCCACCTTTATGGAGTAGAATAATGTGAGACTTTTTTTAGGAGAAGAGTGACTTGTTGATAACAATGAAGACTGGGTAGGCTAATGCATTAGCTGCCATTTGGATACATTCATTTCGGAGGCCATTAGCAGAATGTGAGCTAGGTTTCCATTTTAAAAGATACTTGCTGATTACAGAAATGAAAGTCAGACTCAGTGTAAAGGAAGACAAGTGTGTTACAACTTGTTGGACAATTATTGGATCAATGCCTGGAGGATCTTTATGCTGTTGATAAAGTGTGTATTGAAGTTAGATTCTGTATCTTGTTTAGTGTTACTGGTGGAAGCAACAGTTTGTTGCCTATAGCCTGGTTAATGTACCTTTCTGACAGATTGCTAGAACTTTCTAGGATTCGTTTTGCAGTTATCATCTAGAAGATGTAGTGTTCTTTAGTGTTTTTTTTTTTCTCCTTCCTATGCTTTTGTCTGATTGTGTATTTCTTTGTAATGTTAGAGATTTTCATGTGTTTTTTTCTTTTCTTTGGTCCAGTTTTTCCAAGTTCTGCTTCTGTTATGCTTGAGTTTCTTGGCTGTTGTGGATAGTCAAGGAGTAGGGTTTACCTTGACTTTTTTTTTTTTTTTTACCTGAGTGGGACATATTCATTCTGAGTATTTAGAAATGTAATGCTCAAATGAGGTACATCTAGTGGTACTGCTTTGAGGAAAGAACAATTGATTAATTGTTGGGTATAAATAAAGGTGCCTTTGTTAAATTTAGAGAGGTTGCAAGTAAGTTTAAGAGAATGCTGTTTAGTACTGAGTCTATTAGCACAGATAGGTAAATGGTCACTCGGAGATTCTAGAAGTGTTCTATAGGACATATATTTGATAGGGTCAAAGACTTGAATACAGTCAACAATAGCGCATTTGTCGTATTATATTTCATCCCTTGTTGTAGTGTTTATAAGTTGGGCAAAACAATGTAGGTTTATGACAAAAGAAATGAAAAGCTGGAAGTTAGATTCTGTCAGTCTATGATCATATCTCCTAAGATAACTGTTTCTTGGGAAATGTGAGATCCAAGACTGGATATTTTCTAAAGTAGATAGATTATTACCTGAGGGATGTAAAGTACTATTATGCATAGCCATTTATATGTATTAAGTTTATGGAAGGGTACGAGGACTTCGGTATTTTGAAAATATGACAGGGTATGTGGTTAACATGTCGATTCAGATATGTGTAACATTCT
This sequence comes from Protopterus annectens, assembly GCF_019279795.1. Lineage (NCBI taxonomy): Eukaryota > Metazoa > Chordata > Ceratodontiformes > Protopteridae > Protopterus > Protopterus annectens. The sequence goes on from NC_056746.1 coordinate 328,427,957, forward strand.
AGCTACTTCTCCAGTTTTCATTATGGGCTTGATCAAATCTAATGATATTGTATCCTGGAGGGACAACTTCTTCTTGTTTTATATCAGGTTTTATCTAGGTTTTGCTAATAGCTCAGATGTCAGGGGAATGATGGGTGGTCCATGAATGGAATTCACCAATGTTAACACTCTGTGAAGGTCAATGTTGAAGTAAATTATAATTTTATAGTGTGGGTTTGTTGTTTTTTTTTAATTCCTCCACATCTTTTGATTTTCTAATACCATGACAGGAATGGACCCTATTCCTAAGTCAAAGTATGAATAAAGTTCATGAAATTAGTATTGTTTCACTCTTTGATGTCAGCCAAAAGTGATCTTTGCAGCACCTTCAATATGCCCAGTAATGACTCCTTCTGAAATTTATATGAAGTCACATGTATTGGTAGCATATCTAAATATGACTGTATACTCTTTTTATAAGACCCGTTGCTCCTACTACTATTGGAACTATCTAGATTTCTTTCTTCCACATTGCTCTCATTTCTGCTTGCAAATCCTGATATTTTATAACTTTGTGTTTCTCTGTACATAGGATACTGTAGTCAGTGTGTAGTGATTTCAATGATCAATGCTACTTTTGTCTTCTTTTCTTGGGTCACTATATCTGGTTTTCTAGCATCTGTCTTTTGAACTGTTGGCAATGGATGATCCCATGTGATGTAAGTCTTCTGAAATATTCCTAAGTTTTATTTGTATTTGTTAATGTTTTATTGTTGATCCTTCATCAGTTCCCAGATATTTATACACTCCTTCTTGCTCAAGTTCTTTTATATCACATTCTTGGCCCAAACTGATGTTTTCCTGGTGGTGCAGTTTTCCTGCTTTAAAGGTTGCTTTTGCACATTTATCAAGACAGAATGACATTCTTATATCATCTGAAAAAGTTTTCACAACTTTCAGTTGTGCTTTCAGTACCTCATCTGATGAGCTATGCAGTTTCAAATCATCGACAAAGAGGAGATGAGAAGTCTTTACACTTTGTTGTTTTCTAGAAGCCAAATTATAGCCATGGCCTAAGCTGTTAAGTAGACAGTCTAATGGGTTAAGGGCAAGACAGAGTAGCAGCAGTGACAAAGAGTCACCCTGGAATTTCCCCCTTTGAAGTTTTATCCCAGGGATAATAATTTGTCCTTTATTATGGCTTAATTGCAACATGGTCTGGCACTGTTTCATGGTCACTGTAATGTAGTCTATCAATGTAGGATGTATCATATACATTTTTAAGCACTCTTTTATCCATGAATGTGGGATACTATCAAATGCTTTTTTGTAGTCAATCCATGCCTTACTTAGATTCTTCCCCTTTTTACAGTTCTCCGTTATGACTTTAACAACAAATGATCCTTTGTTTCATATGACTTTCTTTTATTGTCCTTTTGTTCTACTGCCATAATTGAGTTTTCTTTTAAATGACTATAAACTCTGTCGGTATCAATTCCAGTGTATAGTTTATACATTGTCAGAAGGCAAGCTATTGGTCTATAATTTTTAGGGTGGCTTGCAGGTTCACTCTTAAGTAGGAGCATTGTTTTTCCTGTTGTTAGCCAGGTTGGTGTCTGTTTGTGGTGTGCATATAAATAGTTCTTACTCATGGCTAAATCTTTGTGCAAAGATGTTAATACTTTTAGCCAAAAGTTAAGTACTGCATCTGGGCTTGAGGGTTTCCAAATAGAGGCTTTTCTTAACTTTATTCCAATTTCTTTGGTTGTTACTTCATCCCGTTTCATATCCTGTACCTTTAAACTTCTTATTCTATCTTTAACTTCTTCTATCCATTTAGCATTTTTGTTATGTTCCACAGGATCTTCATAGATATTTCTCCAAAATGTCTCTATTTCTTCTTTTTTTGGCAGTCTTTCAATTCCTTTTACCTTGTTTCCCAGTTCTTTATAAAACTTTTTTGGGTCATCAATAAATTGCTTATTTGTACTTTTCCTTTGTATTTTTTTTCATATCTTCTAAGTTTTTCCACCTGTGCTGAAATTTTTAGTTTGTTATTTGTGATAGTGCATGATAGATGCTGGTCTATTCTAATACTGTGCAATGCTTTTATCACATCTATCTTTGTTAGTATTTTTGTTGATCTGTTCCCTCTTCTATAGTCTTCTAACAGTGACACTGCTTGTCTTAATTGCCTTATAATTTTCTCTGTTCGATATTTCCATGATGGTATTCAGTTTCTCCCCTTCCTTTCCCTCACTACCCTGTGTTCTTGTGGTAGAACTTTATGAGTTATTATGAGTTATTAATTTAGCTGCACAGTAGTATATCCTGTTTACTTCTGTTATATTGTGTGGATCTCTGTAAATGGTCCTAATTACTGTATTCCTTTGTTTTATCAGACTTCTGACTTTTTGGGTTTTATTAACCTTCTGCAGTCTATTTCTTTCATTGATCTTGATATACCTGTCCATGTCTATTAAATCAAGCAATTCTCTTAGCTCATTTTCTTCCACATTGAGGGCACATTCCTTGTTTTCCAATTCCTGCGGGCATTCTATAGAAGGTTCTGTAGCATCTTCCTGTCACACAGTCTCATCAATTTCATCCTGTGCCATCTGTTGCTCTATCATATGGTAACTCACTGGCTTATCACTCCTCAACATTTACTGCATCAGAGTTTCCACATTTTCCTGTTCCTTCCCTTGCTGTCCAGCTTCAAGTGAATGTTTTTACTGGTTTCCTGTGGAAGGCTCCAAATTATCGTCATATGGCACCTGACCAATTGCTTCCTGTTCCACTGGTTTTCCCTTAATTTGGATATCCATTACTCTATCCTATTGTGGTACTTTCTGAATTAGATTTTCTACACTGAATCCTTCACTTCGCAGGTACTCCATAACCTCAATTTCATTTTCTTTAACTTCTCCATTACTAATCTCCTTTTCTACTTTTCCTCTTTGCTTTCTTATTTTTTTTTATTGTAAAGTTTTTCATGTCTGGATTCTTTTGCCTGTATTTCTCTTCAAATATCTTTGGTGCTGCTCTTTTTATATTGGTTAGTTTTGCTTTCTCCTTTGCATAAATATTACACCATATTAGATCTCTTTTTCTTTCCCATATCCATATTTCTTCTTCAGATGTTTCCTGATCTTCCTGCTTCTCCTTACTTTGGGGACTCATTCCATCATGCTGTGATGTAACCTGTGTTAGACCTTCTACACCAAATCCTTCACTTTGCAGGTACTCCATAACTTCATCTTCTATTTTTTTAACTTCTGCTTTAGTAATCTTTTTTTCTACCTTCTATCTTTGTGATATTATTTTTTTTTAGGTTCATAGATTTATAGGTGTGTACTAGGCTAATGGCCCTGGAGCCTTTACAAGCCTAGCCGATAGAAGTGCCCTGGCATCATGCCACCTGACATTAGTTCCCAGTGCCTCTATCAAGTAGAACCACTGTAGTGATCCCCGAGGTGAACTTTCTATTTCCCATCCACTCATTAAGATCTCTCTTGAATAGGGCCAGTGAGGTGCTCTGCTTTATGTGTATGGGAAGTCTATTCCAGAGAACAGGTAGTCTCTGGGTTATGAACCTGTCCCTCCAGCATGTTCTGTTGATTGTGGTAATGAGGCTGAGGTCTCTGGAGTGTGTGGTGCAGAGGGATTGGGATTTCTTTAGATGCAGTATTTCTAACAGAGCTGGGTCAGACATGGCTTTGTAAGTCAAGCAGAGAGCGTCTCTTAGTAGACGATATGAGACAGAGAATAGCTGGAGTTTTTTGAGTCTGTCTGTGTAGGACATGTGTTTAAAGCCTAGGATCCTCTTCGTGAGGTACTTTTGTGGCCTTTCCAGCTGTTGCATGTGTCTAGTGAGGTACATGCCAAATGGGGCATTATACTCGATGATTGGCCTAATGAGGGAAGAGTAGAGAGAGATGATGGCCTCTTGCTTCCTGGATGCAAAATGCTTGGTAATGGGATGAGTTTTTCCCAAAGTGGATGGCGATACATTTTTTGGCATTAGGTTTAAGACCATGGTTTCAACACCAGTTATTGGTCTCAGTGAGGGCTTTCTGTTGGATGTCTACATCACTTGTTGAGTTAATAATGACTCCCAGCTTGCAGTCATCTGCGAACTTGGTCAGCCAGAGTCCCTCTATGTTGGCCTGGACTTTTGAGAAGTAGATGCCAAACAGGAGAGGACTCAGGATCGATCTCTGTGGGACTCCACTCATGACTGGTCAGCAGTCTGACTTGGAGTCCGCCACTTTCACACTGTGGGTTCTATCTGTGAGCCAGTTTGCAACCCACCTAGTGATATAGGGCTTGATGCCTAGTTTGGTGAGTTTATCAATAGTTCCTGAGTTGGGAATGGTAAAGGCCTTGGCCAGATCGAGGTAGGCTGTATGAACTGCCTTGCCCTCATCCACAGCTCTGATGACTGACTCAAAGAAGTCAACCAGGTTGAGCATGTATGATCTGCCTTTCACAAAACCACATTGCATGGGGTCTAGAGTTTGGAGATTCCCTATATCCTTGTTAATTAGGTCCATGATGATGCGCTTCATAGTCTTACATATCAGACTCATCAGGCTAATGGGGTGATAATTATCAGGGTCTGTAGATGCTCCTCCTTTATGTGGAGGGATGACTGTAACAGTGTACCATTCAGTAGGGACAAAGCCTGAGGTGAGGTTGTGATTGAACAGGGCACACAGATGTGGTGCCAGTTCACTTTGTAGTTCATGTAGAACGCATCCAGGGATATTTTGGGTCCCATTGAAGTTGTATTCCTGGCCTTTTCTTTTATTTTTTCATAAATTCCTTTATTGTGAAATTTTCCATATCTGGAAGCCTTTGCCTGTATTTCTCTTCAAATATCTTTGGGGCTGCCTTCTTTATATTGATTAATTTGGCTTTCTTTGCATAAATATTGCACCATATCAAATCTCTCTTTCTTTCCCATGTCCATATTTCTTTTTTATATTTTTCAAATATCTCTTGGCTTTGTTGTTTATATTTTTGCACTTCCTCAGATGCTTCTTTTTCCAAACAGATCAAAGTTTCTTGATCTACATACTGTTTTTCACAAATCTGTTGTATTAATGAATGCAAATTTTCATTTGAAGCTTCTAACAGTTTTTCTTGTGGAAGTATTTTTCTTTCCTCTAATTTCTCTCTTAATCGTTTTGCATATCTTGTGTCTGGAAATTCTGGGCTTTTTCCATAATAGTAACAATACATAATTTCTTTCTTATCCTCAATAGTTCACTCTATCGTCTTTATGGCTCTTCTTTGGCCTATCAGTTTTTGTGATTTTTGTGGACTGCTACTTCCTTCTACAACGGGGGAAGGGGGGGGGCATCCTCCCCCTGGGCCTGGCCCCATTGTAGGAATGTTTCCATATTTTCAGGATTCTACACTGTCATTTTTTCCAGTCCTGCCACCAGTGCACCTATCAGGATTGGGCACTTTTTTATCCTGGGTCTTGTGCACCCAGCTATCTCTTTTAATTTTTGACCTACTTCTGCACATGATATATGCTATATAAATACAGTCTATATATCAGGGTCACGTTGGTGAGATTTTGTAGAAAACAGGGTCCACCTCATGAAGGTACTCACCAAGACTTGAGGATGAATTCAATTTCAGCACTTCTACTCTCCTTTGCTTGCTGACTTCATCTCTGTATTCGGTCCCCACCTTTCATCTCTCCATTTGGGTTTGTTCTGCATTGAGTAGATGAGGTTGTGGGAGATGAGTTTATTAGTTGTGAAGGTGGACAAGATGGTGCAGTTTTTTTTTGGAAACAATGAGGAGGGCTTGGTTGATCAAAATAGGTGATTGTGTGGGCCTGGATTAAGCTGAATGTCACCAAATAACTGTAGTGAGCAAGGGAATGGCGGGGAGATGCAAAGGAATGTTATTGTTATTTTTGTCTTAAACCTTGTCTTTCATAGACTGGGTGAGCCTATCTGAATCCTCTGTTTGAAGAGATGGATATTGGATATATTATATAGGCTGAGTCCAAAAGTAATGGATGGATATTTGCTATTGAGGATATGGAATGAGCTATGTAAGAGAGAGCATTGAGGGAGATAGCTTTATATGATTATAACATGACAGAGGAAGAGGAGTATGCTAGATGTTAAATTTAGGGCAATTACTATTTTGAGAAGGGATTGATTATATAGCTGTTATGATAGTAGTATTAGATGTCTTCCTGAGCTACGATAAAAAGAGTGAGAGAAGACATGTATATAAGGAGAAATAAAAGAAAGGAGGAACGGAAATGTAATAGTGATGGAAACAGTGTATGAAGTGTAATAGTGATGGAAAGAGTCTATGAAGTGTAATAGTGATGGGAAGAGTCTATGAAGTGTAATAGTGATGGGAAGAGTCTATGAAGTGTAATAGTGATGGGAAGAGTCTATGAAGTGTAATAGTGATGGGAAGAGTCTATGAAGTGTAATAGTGATGGGAAGAGTCTATGAAGTGTGAGAAGAAATCTCTGTTAGTGAGTAGTTCTAGAATGGCACAATGGTGAGATGGGTGTGGAAAAAGATAGGATAGATGATTAGTAGAGAAAGGAGTGCATATGATAAAGAGAAAGATGACAAAACCAAATAGGGATTTAGGAGAATGGATATAATAGGTGGAGAAAAGATGTGCTTATGGAAATGTTGCATAGGATGAACTAAGGTTTTGTTTATAAGGTAGGAGTAAAACCATAGATATATTATTGATTAGTTAGGTAACAGTGTGTTTATTTTAAAGATGCTGTTCTAATTGGTTAAAGTATTAGTGGGCGTTGCACAGGAGTATGATTGGAAGAAGGTAAATGGTGGGTGGGTGGGTAAAATTAGTGGTAGAGTTCGGAATCAGATAGGGTTCCAAACTCAACTTCTGTATCTCACAGAAAAAAAAAAAAAGTGAACTGAATTTCAACATCAATTATTTAGAGAGGGAAAGGCAAATGCTCCATTACAGGTTTACTACTGAAAAAAAGAGAAAACTGTGCTTTTTCTGGAGTTTGTATGACAGCAGGAAAAACTGTCTTTACATACTAAGTAGGTCATTTATAATTTTAATAAAAAATGTTAAGCTCTTTTATCCATAAAAACACTTTCAGGACTTCCTCAGAAAACATATCATACAAAAATCACTAAATACTACTCCATCGTCATATGACCCAAGTGATGTGATGAATAATACTGAACATTAAAAAAATAAAATTAAATGTTCATTCATATTTAAAAAAAACATTAAATAAAAAATAATTAGTTTATAACCTTAATTGCAGCTATTACTCTCACTCATAAATTATAATACAACTGACTTAAATTTTAACAACGTTGCTATGCTAATATTGTTGTTCAGCCCCAGTGGGCTTGTTGCATTTGCTCTTAGGTGCCATATGGCTTCGCTAAATTTTTATTTTTTCTAGTCAGCTCCCCATAATTCTTCTACAACCTTTTTAATAGTACTGATGTACATGCTTTGCTAAAGTGTTTATTTCATTTCTACTTATACTGTAAATACACTGATATAGTCTACAATGGAGACTTTTCTGAGTTTCCCAATGAAGAATGTGTTACAGGTTTGACACCTTGCCAAATGCACCACTCTTGCAGTGTTAAAATTAAATCTGTCAAATGGTAATCTATTTAATAAACTCTGGACAATAGTACCTTCACAGTTTCTTTTTTATTTTGCACAGCTCAATAGCTTTTATAAAAAATAGTCAAGAAAATCTCAAATTTAAGCATTACTCTCATAGCATGTAAAACAGGAGTGTTTTGCTGTTCAATACAAAATTGACAGAAAATGCTATTTTTCCTTAGAAGATGGTATTGATTTTACTCTAATTTCATAAGAACATATCAATAATAATTCTGATACATACTGAGCTTGTCAACAAGAAAACAAACAAAATATACTTTTTTAGAAGAATGGCAAAGAAAAACAAGCAGATTGCTACATAAGACTACCGGTAGTACCTAGGAATAAAGGACTATTTCTCTGAAACCATGCAAGGCATTAGAGCAATTTTTTCAAAATAATACATAATGACCGTCAGATACAAAATACACTTAGTTGGTTGTTCCTCATGTAGACACATATACAGCATTATCTTTTTGCAATGCATTTTACTGCAGCTCCATTGACAATAAAAATCCATATTCAGAAGAAATAAGTAGAATTGTTACTTGTGATAAAAAGACAACTCACTATAGTACTGTAGGCTGTTACTCTTCTCAGTACAGAAGTACTGTAGGCCATTACTCTTCTCATTATAGAAGTACTGTAGATTACTCTTCTCAATATAGGAGTACTGTAGGCCATTACTCTTCTCAGTATAGAAGTACTGTAGGTCATTACTCTTCTCAGTATAGAAGTACTGTAGGCCATTACTCTTCTCAGTACAGAATTACTGTAGGCCATTACTCTTCTCATTATAGAAGTACTGTAGATTACTCTTCTCAATATAGAAGTACTGTAGGCCATTACTCTTCTCAGTACAAAATTACTGTAGGCCATTACTCTTCTCATTATAGAAGTACTGTAGGCCATTACTCTTCTCAATATAGAAGTACTGTAGGCCATTACTCTTCTCAGTATAGAAGTACTGTAGGTCATTACTCTTCTCAGTATAGAAGTACTGTAGGTCATTACTCTTCTCAGAACCCACAATAAAAAAATGTCAGACTGGCAGTAAAGGCACATAAACTGCATCCACAGGGTTGTGTCTTGGAAGGGTTATATCTCTGACTTTGACATTTTATTCCAAAATGCTCAGCTTATAACAACAAGGTATTCAGCTACAAAATGCAGTTCAGACTGCAATTCATTTCATACAGCTTCCAGTCAACGCACCTCTTAATTTCACTCAATAGCTTTAGCTTCTTGAAAGCATGGCAATGTACTATATATATATATATATATATATATATATATATATATATATATATATACACGCACATACACACATGCACACACACGCACACACACACACACACACACACACACACACACACACACACACACACACACACACACACACACACACACACACACACACACACACATACAATTTTTACTTTTGACACAGTGAGAACTTACTACACATATATTCTGAAGGTTGTTTTTATTTGGCCTTTCATACAGAGGTCAAATACCCTTCAGGTTGAAACCAAGCATAATGTCAGACTTCAACAGCAAAAGCAATCTGATAAAAATAAATCTATTTGTCATATGTCAGTTCCCCAAAAACAGTTCCTTATAAAAAAAATTGAGAGAGAATTGTAATAAGAAACTTGGGTACAAAGCACATACATCCTGCCCTAGTGGAATGTGCTCCTTGTGAGAATGAACACTACCTTTGACGTAAGTGATCACATAAATATGTTTTGTTGTGCCTGCTGTCATGCATCTCCTGCTGTCCCAGATTTTGATGTCTCAATGAGGAAAAAATGCATAGCATTCCCAGCATTCCTAGTATATTTTCAGTTACTGCTATAGGGCACCCCAGATCTATTACCATAAAAATAAATGAATGACGTGTACTGTGCCCATAGATATATTTGATTTTCTGTCAGAAAAAGTGAAAGAGCATGAAATGACAGTAATGACAGCTAACTTGGAGCCTTCAGATACTAAGCTCTGTTGCTCCTCCCACCAAGACACAGCAATGATTAATTTACTGTGATTAGCTTCAGGCTTTCATTTAATTTCTTCATTTGGCTGTCTCCTATAATCCTCACCCTTCCTTCTCCAAATATAGCTCTACACAGAAAGGAATACATGGACAAAATGTGGAATACAGGAACATTTACAAATTCAATTAGAAGTCCACTACATGGCTAATAATATGTTCTTCATACATATTAAAATATTGTGATGCCTACTTGTTAAAAACATGCAGAAATGAAAGTGTGATAGACCTCTTCAATGTAGATCATAGGAGAAGATCAAATTATAAACATCTAAACTGAGGAATGCTCGATGTAATGAGTTGCTTTCCTCCTGAAACAGACAATCAGCTCTGGCAGTCAGCAATAACCACCCAAAGTGGTAAAAGCTAGCCACAGGAATGCATGCTGGTGCATAGGGTTTAAGGTAATACTACAGGGAACCATACCTCACAAATGTCCCTGGTTTTGCCTCATATGGTTTGCCCCATGTCTCATTGTCTTGTAAATCACTGAAGATCACATACAAGTCAATAATGCCAGTCATTAGAGTTTCATGCTTCTTATTGTTTATAAAATGAATTCTTCTTCTTCTTCTTTCGGCTTTTCCCTGTTAGGGGTCACCACAGTGGATCACCTGTCTGCTCATGATTGGCAGTGGAGTTTTACAGTGTTGAGTTGCCAGCCCGGCACCGAACCTTCCACAGAAGGCACACACACCTGCACACACTCACGCCTAGGGCCAATTTAGAGTGTTCAATCGACCTACAGCATGTCTTTGGGATGTGGGTGGAAACCAGAGCACCCTGAGGAAACCCACACGACCACAGAGAGGACATGCAGACTCCACGCAGAAGGCACCCCAGCCGAGGATTCAACCGGAGAACCTCTTGCTGTGAGGCGACAATGCTAACCGCTGCACCACCGTGGCCGCCCATTGTTTATAAAATTAATCCTGATGGAAAATCTGCCATTATAGTCACCATTTAAGTCAACTGCAGTAATTTAAAAAAAAAAAAGTGTCCCTGATGTTCCTCCCCACCTCCCATTATTTTTGGCATTGTCTTAAATTCTTTATCAAAGAAATTAAGGGATATGCGGAGAACCAAATCTCTCATCTGCCTCCAGTTTTAAAGAATATCTCTCATTTTGTCTCATACTTTCATTCCTAGCCCTGATTTTAAATCACTGATGATTACAGACTATTCAGTAATTCCATTATCATGCATTAAAGCTTCCAATACTTATTTTTTGAAAAAATATGTGTTGATTCAAAACCTGTTGTTCTGTTCACATTTCTAAATGATTAGAGTAATATTTAAAAACTGTCCCTAATTTTGTTATGCCATTATTTTTAGTTATGCCTAGAAATCTTGTATTAAAAGACCTCCTCCCATGTCAATAGAGGTAAAATAAAGTTGGTAGTCTGTACTAATACTATTGATACTACTGATACTGCTGATACTACTGATACTACCGATACTGCTGATACTACTGATACTACCGATACTGCTGATACTACTGATACTACTGATACTGCTGATTCTACTGATACTGCTGATGCTACTGATACCGCTGATACTACTGATCACTGATACTACTGCTCCGTGTTTTATCTGGTCTCCTGGCATAGTTTTGTAAGAAAATCAAATATCTGCAAAGGGAAAATGATCTCTGCAGATCCACATATCTTCAGTTCCTGGCAGTGTCCTGACAAGAGAATGCTGGGAAAGCATGATTGGAAGTACTTACACTGCACATTCTCTAATTATAGTAATACATAACCAGAGGCTGCCATTACAGATATTACTGGTATTGGTTGCAAAGAACAAAGGATCACAGGTGCTTAGACTGCAGAGTACTCATGTTCTATTAGTATGATCTGGCAAAAAAAAAAAAAAAAGAAATGGCATTTAGACTTCTTTCTCCCACCTTATTACTCATGACATTTTGTTAATATATTAATAGCACATATTTTAAAGTAGAAGAAATGAGACATTATGGCTGGAAGGTCTGATCATTGCTTTATACAAAAACAA
>NC_056746.1:328444669-328489669 GCF_019279795.1 Protopterus annectens
TGAACAGATTCATTTTGTACCTACAGTTATAAGCAAATGACGAGTTCCAAGTGTCAGTATTTAGTGAAAGGCATTCAGTGTCTTTTGTAAGCAACTGCCCTACACAGACAGTAAGACATTTAAAATTACTCATCTTTCTGTTTCATCATCCTTTTGTACTTGTAATCATAAGTAGAAAAAAACAATTAAATGATTAAAAGTCTAAAATTAGTTTTGGTGATCATCACTTCACTGGCAGGAGAGACGAAACAACAAACAATGTGCAAATGAGGTGAAGCACAGTCCTGATTCCTGAATGAGTGAAACAGTGATTCACACTCTGATGCCAACCACTATTAAATTGCATACATTTTTGACAATTAAAAAAACAAAGCTGAAGGCAAAAAAAATGGATTCTGAATTGTTTTGTATTTATTTAAATAGTGTATGCATTTTAAATACAACATTTTTGAAAGGTCAAGAACACGTTAGAATTATTCAAAATGTAAAACCATTAGCACACATAATAGAGGAGTGTGTTAATAAAGTATTAAATGAAGTATTTAAATAGCTAACAATGCTTTTATATGCAAGACACTGAAAATGCACTAAATGTGAATTTATTGTTAATCAAAGTAATTCCAAATACTGGAATTAGTTAGCCTTCAAGTTTTTATTTGAGAAGATATGAGAAATATATCCAAACTAAAACAGTCACTACCAGTGGCCACAGACAGCATTCAGTTCATTAATTTATTTGTTCATTCATTCTTTCATTCATTCAGTTCCAAACTGAGCAGTTGTATGCAGTAAACTGCCCTCAGCAAAAGGTACTTGCTGGCATTGTACTTTCAGCTTTGAAAATAAATTGAATGATGCCGCTCTCCGTCATGGAAAGGTACTTTTACTTCTTCCTGTCAGGTGTGGCTATCAAGTAACCCAGCAAGCTTTAAATTATTTTTATATAAGTTATTAAAAGCATTTTAACTTCACCAGATAACTGTTTTTTTTCCTGTGAACGGAATTCTAGCACTTTTTTTTATTATCGGTGGTTCAGCTGTGCTAGAGCCGATGCTCCAGGTTTGTGTTAGTGGATATCAAGCACTCTTTTTTAAGCTGAAATGCCATCATGGCTTTGAATGACAAACTGGTGGCTAAAGGAAAGTCAAATTAAAAAATGATGTTGGCAGATGTGGAAGATATGCCAGTAATATGGAACATCTGGACAGACAAGAGAATATGAAGCTATCTCAGGATCATAGCTCATTAGAAGAACATTAAAATGGAAGATGCGCATCTGAAATCTCCCTTGCATGTAATCATTTCAAAGGATCTCATACAGGATAGAAATTTTCAATGTGTTTGAACAAATATGGGATCGACACCAAGTCAAGAGAAACAAACATTGCCATCATATGTGACAATGGTTTTGTCACAGACTTCCCAACTGCAGGGAAGAAGGTGAACTTGATGACGGTGATGTTGATGACAATGGTTGTCTTGATGCTGACGTTTGGAATAACCTGTCAGCAGAAGAGCAAAGTAATCCAAACAAGACTCTGAGAGATGCAACTCTCATCAGACTGCAATGTTTTCACACATGCTGCAGTTAGCTCTAGAACATGGACTCAGATCAAAATAGTTCAGCTCTTCTTAAATCACTTTGAATAAATTCCTTCTTCTCCAAATACTGCTTTCAAGAATAAGTCTAAAAGAGTTCAGGTGATGTAGAATCCCGTTCTCTGTCATTATTCATTAGAATGCAACTTTAATACAGACTTGCTCATCTCTGATTACCAAAAGTTGTGCAACATTCTTGAAGTTAACGGAAAAAACAAGGTTACATTCATAATAAAACAGTGGAGTCAAATTAAGAAACTTGTTGATATTATGGCACCATTCAGAGAAGCCACAGATTTCACATAGGCTTAAGAAGGTTATGACAATAAGTGCTGAGCAGAAGATTACCTAGGCCATTTTAAACCCAGGGTGACAGCCTCATTTTGCATCCCTCCAACCCCACCTACAGAGCAAAACAATATATATTTTTGAAAATGGGTGGTAAAAAATGTCTTGACAGCAACTTTTCATAAAAACAAGAGACCGAGATGTTCAAAAGCATGCCCAAACTGGAAGTTTTATTGAATGTTTGAAGCATTTTCAGAGTTAATCATGTAACTGTCATGTGATGCATAACCAAACACAACACAGCTTCAGCAAATTAAAGAAACCATACAGATATTAAAAATAATGCAAAATTCAGCACAATCCAAATCTCTTTACAGGTATAGTCCAAATGCCAACAGCAGCATAACAAATTATACAATTATGAGCTTGGTGAATGTCAACTGCAACACAGAAAATCATGAAATAACTGCGGCTGTGGCACAAACAGAAAAATGGTCCAAAAGAGAAGCAGCTAAAATATACTTCTGACCCTTCAATATTATATACATATACATATACTACACAAACACATTTAGTGCGTATTGTCACACCATTTCTACCTGAAGTTTACATAACATTGACAGCGCCTTGTAACACAATGTTTTAATAGTCCGTGCTAGTTCAGTGAACACTGGATCACCTACACAGCAATGTGTGGTTTATTGCCTGCTAACAGCATGCCCAGTGGCATAATAAGATACCAGACACTTACACTGAGTGTGTTTACTGTTTAGCAACATGGGTGTGCTCTACTAGACAACATAGGCTGTGCCTGTTGTGAGTGCCTTATTTCAGTTATAAAATGATCCTCAAACATAATAAATAAAGAAAAATGCAAAGTGTAAGCAAGTAAGCAACAGAAGAAATAAAAAATTATTGAAAAAAAACACAGAAATAATTAGTCCCTTGGATTAAATTCTGACAGTATGAGTCATATAGGGTTTATCTCATACACACAAGGTACAGGGTTTGATTCTTACCTTTGGGAAGGGAATTTTGGCTAGGCTTAAAATGGCCCACAAGGACAGATAGCCTAGTACTAGCCTATGAATTCACACGCATGCACACACACACACACACACACACACACACACACACACACACACACACACACACACACGCACACACAAAACTCTTGTTACTGCACAAAACAAACCATGATAGGTATATATATCCAGTCCACATTCTAGTCATCAATAAAGCAGTTTGAGCTAAAATTAATTATAACACACATTTTATAAAAACCCAATAATAATCCCAACTATCAAATCCAATAACTATGTGTAGACTGTGTTACATATACCTGTCCTATTTTATTATTCTCTTCAGCTGCTTAAACAACAAAAGAATAAGAAAGATTTCCAAAGCCCTACACAAATCAGTATAAGTCTTTAGGAAGCACAATTTGTTATTCTGAAAATTTTCAGTAATCATGATTATTTCAAGGTACTCTAATGGAGACCTCAGGAAGCCTATTAAGACTACAGAATACAGTGAGGCCCCATTTTTGATTACATTTTCTCTTTAGTTCACCTAGGCAACAAACAGACTTTCGGAGTTTTAACCAACATGCACTGAACACTTAGCCTTGGCCCCTGACCATGCATCTTAACTGTTCAGATTTTCACTTTCATAACATTTGTAGTTTTCTGGCAAATCAGTGAAGACTAAACTCATTAAATAATGACATACTCGTGTGTGCTTCAAATCTAATTTCCTTCATAAAATGCACTTTAATACAAATCCTGGCATTCTAGCAACTTTCTATGTTTAAACTTTAGAAGAGCAACCTTTAAAATCCTGTCCCTGTTTTTGGTCCTTTCATCCCATTATTTTAGGCTTTGTCCAGGTTTCTCATTCTAAGAAGTTGAGAGGTATGCCCCCTGAAACTGCTTTCATGAGAGACAAAGACATTTTTTTCAATGATCAAGAAGAGACTAGTAATATAAATTTGGAGGGTGTGAGTGGTTCACCCCAATATTGGGGATGCAGGGGAGCCTACCCCTCCACAAAGACAATTATATTTCAGTGAGCCTGATCATCAAGGGGTGCAATCTTCCAAGAAAGGATTTACTATATCCTTGTTTTAAAAAATCAAGAAGAATGTACGTAAAACGTATGCTTGGCTGTGCTGCATTGCTTGCTTTCTTATCTAAATGTCCTGGCGATCACTTCAGTAGTTTGTGCCTGTATGCACAAGCAATCAAATTACACCAAAATGAAACATTTCTCCAATGACCCCATTCAGCAGTTTATCACAATCACTCAAATGAAATCATATTGAATTATTTCTTGCAAAGATGTTTTCAGTAGTTTCTCCATGTTTGCCAAGCACTTCAATGACACCAAAATAGAACATTTCCCCCCAAAGATCTCTTCAGTAGTGTGTACATGTATGCACAAGCACTTCAATGACACCAAAATAGAACATTTCCCCCCAAAGATCTCTTCAGTAGTTTGTACATGTATGCACAAGCACTTCAATGACACCAAAATAGAACATTTCCCCCCAAAGATCTCTTCAGTAGTTTGTACATGTATGCACAAGCACTTCAATGACACCAAAATAGAACATTTCCCCCCAAAGATCTCTTCAGTAGTTTGTACATGTATGCACAAGCATCAAAATAAATCATTTCCCCTAATGACCCCTTCAGCAGTCTGTCCAAATATGCACAAGAACCAAAGTGAAACATTTCCCTGAAAGGTCCCTTCAGCACTTTGTCTATGTATGCACAAGCACCGAAATGAAACATTTCCCCCTGCGAGCTTTTCAGTAGTTTGTCCAAGTATGCAGAAACACCAAATGAAACATTTTCCACAATGACCCCCTTCCGCAGTCTGTCCAAGTTTACACAAACACCAAAAGGAAAAGTTTCCCACAATGACGTCTTCAGCAAGCACCAAAATAACCCCCCCAGTGATCCTTTCAGGAGCTTCTTGAAGTATGCACAACAAGAAGCATTTTAGTAAGTAATCGTACTTACTTGAAAGACTTGGTATTTTCTCTCCTAGTCTCTTCCCAAACACCAGCTGCGGCCATAGCAAGTGATTTAGATTTTGAAAAACACTACATCCCTCAGTTTGCTCTGGATGCCAATGACACTGCCCAACACACTGTCTTTCTTGACTTTGGCACCACTGCCTCTACCTGCACAGCCAATCACAGGCGTTTTGGGGGTGGTGCCCAAGCAAGATGATGTATGTGGGAGCATGAGGCACACAGGATCATCTTAGATGTCCAATTATGATGGATATATTGCTGTTTCCCTTAAAGAGAAAAAAAAGCATTTGCAAAACTATATGGATTTTTTTTATTTTATGTCAACGGATTGTTCCCTGGTGAAGACAGCATCTGGAGCAATTGTCCTGTTTGCCCCATCCTAGTTACGTTACTAGTGCTAAGGTCTCATGATTTCTCCTTCAATTATCACTTAAAGAAACAGAAGAAGGAATTTTGCTGCTTAGGAAACATAACCCATGGTCTTTCAGAATAATTCCACAAATGATTCTGAGGCACCTCTGTGAATGTAAGTATATCTTCACAACAGGGAAACGTCATACCCCTACCTTTCAGAATATTTGAAAGCTGTTTTGCTGCTTCCTTCATTTGCCTTCATGTGGCTGGTACATGATGCTTTATTTGGCAAAAATCTTAATAGGGAGGTGGCTGTACATTGAAAGGGTAAGCATTAATAAAGCAAAAACATTTTTTAAATGAGACTATTCAGTGACAAAGTGCAACCTTATTAAATATTTTTCAGTGCATATTTTTTTTAGTCTAATTGTAACACAACATTTTGTGTCTGTTCTTGTTTGCATAAAATGGATAACATACTCTAGGAGCACCTGAAACTCAGCCCACAACATTGTCACTATGTAGTCCTTTAGTGGGTGAGTCTAGGAGCACCTGAAGCTCAGCCCACAACATTGTCACTATGTAGTCCTTTAGTGGGTGAGTCTAGAAGCACTTAAAGCTCAGCCCACAACATTGTCACTACGTAGTCCTTTAGTGGGTGAGTCTAGGAGCACCTGAAGCTCAGCCCACAACATTGTCACTACGTATTCCTTTAGTGGGTGAGTCTAGAAGCACCTGAAGCTCAGCCCACAACATTGTCACTACGTAGTCCTTTAGTGGGTGAGTCTAGGAGCACCTGAAGCTCAGCCCACAACATTGTCACTACGTATTCCTTTAGTGGGTGAGTCTAGAAGCACCTGAAGCTCAGCCCACAACATTGTCACTATGTAGTCCTTTAGTGGGTGAGTCTAGAAGCACTTAAAGCTCAGCCCACAACATTGCCACTACGTAGTCCTTTAGTGGGTGAGTCTTGGAGCACCTGAAGCTCAGCCCACAACATTGTCACTACGTATTCCTTTAGTGGGTGAGTCTAGGAGCACCTGAAGCTCAGCCTACAACATTGTCACTATGTAGTCCTTTAGTGGGTAAGCAGGATCTTCCCCAGATAAGTGGTGCAGAGTCAGCATTATGTTCACCAAACTGCACAAATAAACAAAAATGGTTTATTACTACCCTTAGGTTTACCTCCACCATTACCTGGACATTTGCGATAAGCAGATTACCTTTTTATTTTAGGCCATGAAAAAGTTGAGTTTTACCTCTCTGTTCAAAGTGGCAACAAGAGACCTTTCAGTGCCAGTATCTAGCAATATCTACTGCACTGACAAAGACAGCGTGTTCACTGATGGGGGTTGGAGGGGTGGGGGTAATGCAGACCCAAAGACCTGCTAAACATTTGTAAACAATCTCTCTATATATTCCTATAACTCGTTACTCTCCCTTCTTTCCTTACTGCTTTCTGTTTCTCTTCCCTGACTTTTTCTCTTAATAGGCCTGTTTTGCCCTCACTTTAGTTTCTCTACAAACTGTCTAAAAATTTTCTAAATATTAAATGATTGTCATATACCTTGTATCGATTCTTAAGTAATATTTTAATATTATGTCTAATTTATTATAATTATTTAAACTGCAGATGTTTTTGTTTTATTTTTGAAGATTGGAAAATTATTGTTCTTAAAATGTTTTATAATAATTTGGAGTTTTTCTCCCTGGACCTCCACTGAAAATGGGTCTGTTATACGAATTTCCTTTTCATCGAGATAGCATGCACCCATCGCATGTGTTTAAGAATATAGTAAAGGGACAGGGGTTGAGAGCCTGTAGACTGAATGGGACAAATGATGGTTTTAAATCTGAGTTGTTATGCTTAAAAGGAAAGCTGACTGACAGAAGCTATAAAGAGAAGGAGGTTGATGATATACTTTCTAGCATACCTCCGCTTAGATCCAGTACAGCCAGACCGTGCTATTCTGAACACTCCACTGATTCCAATGGTAGGAGACCAACTCCTATTAGACCTACTAATATCTCTGTTCCTCTAACTTACACAGCTGACACTAGGATGACATTGAATGTTATTAAGTGACACTGGAACATATTAACAACTGACCCCAACATCCAGAGCCTTGTAGGTGATACTCCCAGATTCTTATGTAAGAATAAGAAAAATCTAAAAAGATTATTATGCTATCCATATAACCAGAAACCTGGTGTGTCTGAGTGTGGAGCCAGTACATTGGCATGTGGAGCATGTAATTTTGTAACTATGTAGACAGTACTTGGTGTTTTAAACATCCTGATAATGGATGTAGGTTTAATTTTAAGGTGCACGCAACCTGTCTGACTCCACATGTGGTCTACCATGCCAGCTGCATGGTCTGCCAAGCATTTTATGTAGGCATGATGGATAGACCTCTGAAAGACAGGATTAGGGAGCATTTATACAGTATTTTATTTAAACAATATTTTTATATATATGATGTATTTATAAAATATCTCCTGTGAGAATGTGCATGAGTTGTTTTATTATTGTCAAAAGTAATGGCTTTAATGAATCATAGCTGATACTACTCATAAATGGATTTCTAGGGTGCAAAATGCAAGAATATATGAGAAACAAATTTGTTAAAACAAGATCCAGTATTCTGAAATGCATATTCCCTCTTTATCTGTAGAAGATAATATTTTTACTGACTACCAGTGCTGTGCTGTGACTTGACTTGCTTGATTACTGGTTGACGCTCCATTTGACTCACTTAAACTTTGGGACTGAGTTGACTTGAATAGCTTGATTCTGTTGATTTCATTTTGTAACATACCTGGTGTTTCTAATACCATGACAGAAATGGGTTCCATCGCAAATCAAGGTACAATTAAAGTTCATGAAGATAATATCCAGTCTTTAATGTTAGCCAAAAATGCTATTCTCAGTACCTGCAGTGTGGCCGGAATTTCTTCCTTCTACAGTTCATACGGGGTTACATGCATTGATAACATATTTAAATATGCTTGTAAATTCTTTATTAGTAGGCCTGTTGCTCCTACTACTATTGGAACTGGCTGGGTATTTTTCTTCAACATTGCTCTCATGTTAGACTTGACATGAGACTTGAGACTTGTCTCTTGCACGTGTGATATATTTCCACCTCTTCTGAGAGATATGCACACACTGCATAGAAGGCAGCCCCTGCCCAACAAATTAATGGAGACCCAATGACTGTGAAACAGCAAAGCTACCCACTGCACCATTTTGCTGCCTCTGCAAAGCTAAATCTTGAAGGCAAATATGCACTGCATGGCACACTAACATATGAACTGCATTTTGCTTTTATATCTCCTATACATTCAATTGTATCTCTTTTCTTGAGGAATAAATGGTGCTCAAAAATAACTTTATGTATTTTGAAGGGTAGTACTTCCACCAGATAGTGGGTGTGGCTATGGGCACTGCTTGCACTCCCCCCCCCCATATGCCAACATGGTATTGGCAGCATTTGACAGCACTTATGTTTTTCCTTCTCAGTTCTTGAAAATGTGCATGTCTATTACAAATTTTTGGATGACATCTTTATTTTGTGGTAGGGAAATAAGAATGACTTGAGTGGCTTTATTAGTTATTAGGGGCATAGCACCAACGTCTTGAAGTTTACTTATCAATTTTTGGCCAAAGAGATCAATTATTTAGACTTAACTATTGGAAAGAATATGTCTGAGGAGGGTTTCACTTCTAATATACACATAGAAAAGAGAACTTCTCAAATACATATTTACACTATGATAGCTGTCACCCCTTGCACTAGAAATAAGCTGTTGTCAAAGGGCAACTGGTGTGGAATTTGAGGCTCATTAGTGAGGATAAACACAACAACTAAGATCCAAAATGAAAATGTAAGTCCAACTTCTGAGTTTGTTGCAAAGAACAGACACATAGTAAAACAGACATACTTTATTCTAGCACCTCAGTGTCACCACCTTCAAGGAATAAAGAAACTACATAAAACAGACTTTTTATACTTAATTATAAATTACATTCAATTAATCAATTAAATAATCAATTAAATATGTTCCTAATTTAAAGCAAACATTTCCAGTTTAATTCATTATTCAAACCATTAGGAACCAAGGTTTTATATTTTAAAATATATATACTTTTCTTATATAACAACTTCTGTTTTAATATTTATTTATTTATTTATTTTACATTTGTTGACCGGGCTAGTCTAGCTGGATATATTTCCATTTTCAGTAGAGGCCCGGGGAGAAAAGCTCCACACAATATACAGAAAAAAAAACATACAACACATGAAAGTCAATACAACAAAAACAGCAGCATCAATGTAAAGACAATAAAGAAAGTTAGCAGGCAGAAAAAAATTTACAAATAGGAACTAACATCATTACCTATAAACGGACTAAATAAAAGGTAACAAAATCAGGGAAAGGTGAGTTTGGAAGTAAAAAGAAGATATTTTTGAAAAGAAGGGAAGGAAAGAAATAAAACAAATATATAGTAGAGAGGAGACATGGGAGCAAAGTAAGAAGAAGAGAGTAAAGTAAAAAGAAAAGACAAGAAAGGATTAAACAAACTTTCAGCAAAGAGGAAAAGAGATAAGTTAGAAATTGAGATAGTTATTCATGGAAGAGGGAAAGAGATGCGGGGGAAGGAAAGAGACAGAGAAGGGGTAGAATTATTTAGTCAGGATTAGTGCAGGAACAGAGCCAGTGACTTTTCAAGTGTTCTTTTATTCTTTGTTTGAAGAGAGGCAGTGATGAGATTAGTGTTATGTCACTGGGTAGTAGATTCCAGTTCCTTCCTACTGTACTAGAAAAAAGAGAGTCACCAGCTGAGTTATTGGACTTTGTTAATCTAGCCATAAGTCTCCTAGAAGAATGAAGGGAGTTAAGATTATTGTATGGGATTAAAAGTTTTGAGAGTATAGGGGTGTTGGAAATATATCCTCATTTTCTTCAATACATTACATTTCTTCAATACATTAAATTTGTTCCAATATAGTGCCATACAACAAGTTAATATCACTATTATGTTTCTTTTTAAAATGTGAAGAAATTATTTTGTCATATCCGTGGTTCCTTATGTCTCTCATATGTTTCATAAATCTAACTCGGAACTTTCTTTTTATCTCCCCTATATAACACAGATGACATGGACAACTTAGGGCATATATCATCCCTTTACTTTCACAAGAAAATTTTCCCCTAGACTCAAATTTAACATTATTAATACTTCAAAATGTATTAGCAATGTGTGTACACACACTATATGAACCACATTTAAAAGTCCCCTTAACTCACAGGGGTCTTCTTATATCCGTTACTGGCATACTAAACGTACCTTGTAGCAACGGAAATGAGTCTAATGACAGTGTTTATTCACGTTGTGAAGAAATTGAAGAAATGTTGGATCTTAATGAAAATGAAAATGGAAATGAATATAGAAATGCATATTTTAAAATTGATGTGTCTGGTATTCCTGTACTACATAAATTCATTCCTCCATTCGATAATGAACATATAACACACTTTAGTTCCATGATAGGATTTGGGGGAGAGAGCATTTGTGAAAGTGTTTTAAAAGACAGAGGGAAGGTAAATTATAATTTGACATTTAGAGAGTGGCAGGTTTTAAAAGAACTGTAAAATAGAAATGAATTGATAATAAAACCAACATATAAAGGTAATAAAATAGTAGTCATGAATATAATGGAATATTATAGAATGTGTATGGATCATTTAGAAAATGAAGATGTGTATGCGAAATGTGATAGGAAGGTTTATGAACAAGCTTTAACTGAATATGGAAAAATGTTAGAAAAAAGTATAAGATTAGGTTATTTTACTGAAAAAGATGTAAGAGATAGGTTGTTTAATAAAAACAGTGAAAGGGTGTTTTTTTCTGCCTGCCAAAAATACATAAATCTTTAGAACCCCCCCCCCCCCCGGGAGGCCTATAATTTCACCCTGTATTTTCTACACAATATTGGTTTGGTGTTACACAAGGTGTTATTGCCTTATGTTCAGAAATTACCTGTATACATACAAGACAGTTTTAATTTTCTGAAGAAAATTTCCCCTATAGTATGGAACAAGAATAAATACGGGCTAGTACTTGATGTAAAATGTTTATATACATCATTTAGACATAAAAATGGATTAGAGGCTATTAGGTATTTTTTGGGAGACAGTCCTTTTTCTAATTTTATTATTGATTTGGTAGATTTTTGTTTGAAAAATAATTATTTTTACTTTGACAATCAAATGCGCAGAAAAGGCAGGGTACGGCCATGGTTTTGCCTCCATGTATGCCAACCTTTTTATGTCTTTTTTTTAAATTGCTTTTTTATTTAAGTTAAGTTTTATGAAAAAATATGTTGATGTTTATTTTCGATATGTAGATGATTTAATATTTGTGTGTGAGGGTGGTTGGAAAGAAGTGGATAGTTTTATAATTTATTTACATAAAAATTCGTATGGTCTGTCATTTGATGGTCTGCAAAAAGGTACAAAGGTTGTTTATTTAGATCTTGTTTTGTAGGGAAAAGAGAATGGAAGTATTACAACTGGTATACACAGAAAATTTATAGATGGTAGTCAATCCCTTCATGCCACTAGTTTTCATTCCCCCCCCCCGATGTGCTTAAGACTTTGCCTTATGCGGAGCTATTACGAATATCTAAGTTCTGTAGTGAGAAAGACATTTTGTTAAAGGAAATAAAGCAAACAGTTAATATGTTTTTGGGAAGAGGGTATGACCTAGTTAACATACAGGAGGCCCAAATTAAAATATTAAATGAATCGAGGGAGGAAATTAGAATGAAAGGAAGAGATATGGGATACCAGAGATGTGAGGGAAATAAACAAAATAATCAGCATGTAATAGACCCAATATACTTTCCATCAGTCTATAATGTCAGAAGTAAATTGTAAATCTGATTAAATATTATTGGGAATATTTAGTGCAAGACACATTTTTGGCAACTAGTCTACAGAAACAACCCTTTTTTCATATAATAGAGGTAAAAATATAAGGGACATGGTACTTTTAGTATGCCAGTAATGGAAATAAGAAGACCCCTGTGAGTTAAGGGAACTTTTAAATGTGGTTCATATAGTGTGTGTACACACATTGTTAATACATTTTGAAGTATTAATAATGTTAAATTTGAGTCTAGGGGTATATTTTCTTGTGAAAGTAAAGGAGTGATATATGCCCTAAGTTGTCCATGTCATCTGTATTATATAGGGGAGACAAAAAGAAAGTTCCGAGTTAGATTTATGGAACATATGAGAGACATAAGGAACCACAGAGATGACAAAATAATTTCTTCACATTTTAAAAAGAAACATAATAGTGGTGTTAACTTGTTGTATGGCACTATACTGGAACAAATTTAATGTATTGAAGAAAATGAGAATATATTAAAACAGAAGTTGTTATATAAGGAAAGTATATATATTTTAAAATATAAAACCTTGGTTCCTAAAGGTCTGAATAATGAATTAAATTGGAAATGTTAGCTTTAAATTAGGAACATATTTAATTGATTATTTAATTGATTAATTGAATGTAATTTATAAAATAATTTTATATTTAAATTTAAATAATTATAAAAGTCTGTTTTATGTAGGTTCTTTATTCCTTGAAGGTGGTGACACCGAGGAGCTAGAATAAAGTGTGTCTGTTTTACTACGTGTCTGTTCTTTGCAACAAAGTCAGAAGTTGGACTTATATTTTCACTTTGGATCCTGGTTGTTGTGTTTATTTGGAGCTAGTTGGTGTGGTTTTGTCATGGTTTTCATTAGTGAGGATAGTTGGTTCTTCCAACAGATGGATTGTTTTGGATATGTTTAAGCAAAGTACATGGAGGAGGTGTTTTTTCTGTGAAAGAGTTATTGGGGAGGAATGTGTGGTCATCGGACAGGACATTGATTTGTCTTTTAATTGGTTAGTGAGTGTCTAGGTGATAATATTTCAGTTATAAATCTCATCAATGAGCAGGTTTCCATGGATTTTTGTAAGGTTTTATATATTCTGGGAGGTGTAGTACTCAGAGAGGTCCATGCTGGGGTTTGTAGTGAGTGTTATCACTGGAGTGGATGACGGGCTATGGTGTCAGGGGTGTTATGTGGATGACCAAAAACATGCAGAACTAGTGAGAATATAAATACAGAATGTTGGGATAGGATAAGGCAGGGGCAGTTTTAATGCAAATAAGTGACTTCAGCAATTGACTCAAACAGGAAAAATGGGTTGCTAAGAAAAGCTATTTTTTTCTGGATTTTAAGATAGCATTTGAAACTGCAATCATAAACAATTACTAATTAAATTAGTAGACCATGGCTACACTCCTTAAGAAATAAAATGGGTCAGCAGCTATCTAACTAATCTTACAGTATGTCTTATCAAAATGGTTAACCTTCTTTACAATCTACACATATGAAAGTCCGACAATGATCTGTGTTATGATTCCTCATCTTCTCATTGTACATCAAAAGCCTTCTTTGGGACTTGTAGCATATAAATGTCACTCTGTGCTGATGGTGTAGTCCTTATCTCTGGTCACAATGATTTCCAGCTGGTAGTCAATGCCTTACAAGCTGATTTCTCCCTGATTTGGAACTGGCTTACTCACAGTAAACTGTCTATAAATACTGTAAAATCACCAGCCATAAGGTTTGGTACCACCAAAAAGCTAGCCAAAAATATCAGCACATAATACCTGATCTTTCAGGTAACTTTTATCTCTTTCATCAGACATCAGAAATATCTAGGAGTTACTTTGGATGACATGCTTTCCTTTCAAAATCATATAAACTCAACTCAATAAAATATCCCTACAACTTAAGTTGGCCTACAAATTCTCCAATCTACTTACACTAGAGTCTTATTCAATCATCACTATCAATGTATTACTCCCAAAGGTGGACTACTCACTACCTAGTATTGCTCTATTGCCCAGTCAAAAACTGTATTTCCAATGGCTGAAAATAAGATTCTTAGATTTATTTAACTGACCAGCCCAACTGATCATCATTGCATCTCTATATTCAAGGTTAATTTTCTACCTACCTGTACTGGATCTGCCTATTTACTAAATGTACTCAACTTTAAGCTCCTTTATAATAGATACTGTCCAAACATGAGCTAGGAGGTTATAGTACACAAAACACCCTATCCTCTACACAACAGCACTGACATAAAACTTAACAGGCCACATTTTCCCTTTGTGATTTACAAAAAAAAATAATTTTCAAAACTTGCCACAGCCTATTGGTGCACTCGTCCTGCTGAAATTAGTGCATTGTAGGACCTCTTACAATTTAAGGCAAAAAGAAGCACCCGATGAAAGATTATATGTACTCTTGCTTCAGAGGCACTGGATATCTCCAATTCTTAACAATGTTGTCTGTATAGCATCTTAAACCTGCATATTTTGTACTGTTGATATCGGTAAATTGTATATGCTGGTTTTCTATTTCTGCTGTAGCCTGTTTAGCTTGTATGTTCAGTTTCTATTAACAAATTAATATTTATGTTTTACCTACTTTTTACATGTTCAATGTCAATTATCAAAATTACGTTTGTTGTGTATGTTTTGTTTTGCGATATGGCCTGGGGCATAACTGAAAAGGGTTTTGCACCAGTCCACTAATTTAGTTAACACCCTACAATAAATAAATATATAACTGATTCATGGAAGATAACTTCTCTTTCAATGTGCATAAAGCAATTTGAAAATAATGGATGGCTCATTTTAGATAGAGTGTATTATACAATCATTATGTGAGAAAAATATATGAGGAGATGAGAAGGAATGCTCTGAACTGAAGGCTCTGTTCAGTTGTGAGGGCAAGTTTCATTAAGTTAGGCAGCTTGATGATGTAAAACTGAGAGTGATAGTTGATGGAATGGGGCAATGGAGGAGAACAGAGTAGGCCACACCTCAGACACTAGTGGAGGCCAATCAGGCATCTCACAAGAAGTGCAAAAGCAACCTAAGATAAACCAGTGATGATTAGGAAAAGGTCCTTCATTTGTGTAGGAAACAAAAAGGAGAGGAAAGCAACCATAGTGAATGAAAACAACAGATAGTGAATACTACATTTGTATGTATATTTATATTTATATGTATCCTTTGCTGTCAGGGTTAGTCCCATTAGGCTAGGTGTCTATTTTCAGAGAAGACCTGAGGTGGTATTTATGCTACTGGATAAATTTGGCTAGGGCACTGGGAAACTTCTCCTACCACTACAACACTCATGATGCATGCAGCAATTGAGTGTGAGCATCTATTCCATTCCTAGTGCAGTAACAGCTAGGAGAATTGCACAGAAAACACGGCGACCAAAGAAAATGAAGTAGTGGTGAATGCCAACTCAATAGAGATGTTTGCTGATTTTGAAAGGGACAGAGATGTTTGGGAGAAGGAAGATGGAGATGGACTGAAGATTCAGAGGAGATAGTTCATCAGGAGCTATTTGAAGGGTGGAAAGGTGAAGGAGATATTATAATTACAGCTCCACAGTCAGAAGAGTTGCAGGATGATATATTAGAAAATTTGATAAACAAAGTGAGCTGGAGACAGGTAAGGTAATATAGTGGGGTGAAATGATGGAGAGAATAAGTAAGGATGAAGAGCAGCAAATAAAGAATAAATCATTTTCAGAAGTTACCAGAACACAACAATAACCAAGAAGGAAGAGAAAGAAGCTAGAAGAATTAGAGAAGAAGTATGTAGTGAGAATTCAGAGTAAGGAAGAATTGGAAATGGGCAGATATGAAATATGGAACAAGATAGTTGTGCCTTTAGGCATAAAGGCACAGGAAGTAAGAACTGTTATACTCTTAAAAAATACTTGTTGTGACTTTTTTTGAGACTGCTGAAATTTTAGAAACTTTTTTGAAAGAATATGAAAACAAAAAAGATACATATCCATGGAGTAAATACATTATAAAGACTTTTTTTAAGAAAAAATGTTAATATACAGTTTTGGACAGAAACTAAAGTTACTGATAATAGAGGACATCAGACAGGGTCTTGGGACTGTAATGTGATTTTGAAAACAGAAAAAATGGTAAAATTGTACACATTCCAAACATGATTAATGTTAATGGTCACAGAGCTATCGTTAAATATTGGGGACAACTGAGAACTTGTTTTATTTTTTCTATAGGAAGGAGGGATACTTTGTAAATAATTATGATAAAAAGACATGCTATTCATGTGGGGAAACTGGTAATGATGCTAACATTGTGAAAACATATGTTATAAATGTAAGCAAACAGGATATCTATGGATGGATTGTTGGAAGGCAAAACGATCAAAATGTGATAAAGAATAAGAAAATAAAGAAAATGCAAATGAGAATTAGATTTTGCAACAGGGAGAACAACAAAAAGATAGGAGGGAAAGTAATGATATAAATTAAGAGAAAAATATGGATAATACACAAAAAGAAGAAGGGTAGAGGGAAAGTTGAGCAGAAGTTAGTGAAGAAGATATAAACTGGAAAACAGTTAAAAAGAAAAGTTCACTTGGGAGAAAGGTTAAAGATAGGAAAAGAAATTTCAGAATTTAGGCATGAAAGTTAAAAAGAAAGGAAATGGATAAATAATTTATCAAAAATTAAAGAGAAGGGTGGTAAATAATCTTAGGATTTTATCTATTAATGTTAATAGTATAAAGGATGTAGTTAGGAGAATTGGAATGATAGAATGGTGTAATAAGTGTGATTTAGATTTGATATTGCTATATGATATTAGAGTTTTAAATAAAGAAGAAAGAAAACAAACAGAAACATTATGGTTAGGGGGTATAATATGGAATTTGCGTTATGAATACTGATCAGGGATTGCTATATCATATAGAAAGGGAATAAACATTATGGATTATACTTTAGTTAAATTAGGGAAAGTGATCTCATGGTCACACATCCTATTTAAATTTGTGTGAATGAATGGTTGATGTCTGAAGACCTTTACTGATTGTAGTAGACAAAAGTGCACATTAAACATGTTTGTTGGAACTATCATCATTTTTTTGTTTTTGAAATAAGGGAAATTGATGATTGTAGACTTTAGATGGGAAGGGAAAGTACATAGATTAATAGCAATGTAAATATGGATATAATGGTAACAGGAGACTTTAGTTGTGATTTAAGATATAAAAAAGCAAAAAAAAAAAGATTATATAAGAAAGTGATGGAAGAAGTAATACAATATGGAAAGTTAGAAGTATGGAATCTGAATAAAAGTATATATCAGACAGGAAAGTTCTAAACAGAGATAGATTATTTTCTGTTATCTAAAACCATGAGAACTGTGATAGAAAGAACAGTAGAAACATGTTTTTCAGATCATTTAGCAATATGGATTGTAATAGATGAGAATAAGAAATATATAACAATTGGGAAATTAATTAAGACAATTAGTGAAAAGGAACAGAATGAGAAAAGTCAAGAGGATATAACAATTATATGGTAGGATTATTTGACAATGAGAGATTTTTATAAAAAATGGTCAAAATGTTGGATAACATTTAAAGAAAAATATAAAAGAATGTACTTAATATGGGAAAATAGGAAAGGGCAAAAAGATAAAAAGGAATATAGTGAAATACAAAAAGCCATCTTAAATATTCTTGATAGGAATGGAAGAAAATACTTTAGAAAAGAAGAAGAGATTTATCAAAAGAATCAAGAGAAAATTAAAGATTATATATTTTTACACTGAAAAAAAGAAGTATCATCACATTTAAGTATAAAAGTAAAAGAAAACAGTGGTATAATGAGAGAGATGAAAAATAAAAAGCAAAAATTGAAAGAGTACAGGTAAATATAATGGACATCAAATTGACGTATGTGAAATATATGATAAAAAAGAAAGGGAAAAAAGGAAAAAAATCAGTGGAGGGTAAAACAGTTTTCAGAAGAAATGAATAAAGGATTTGAACAATAAATTGCAATAATAAAAATAGACAAGGTAGTGAAGAAAATAGATGTAAGTTTAGCAGCTGGACCAGTTGGTATAATATATTTAGGTTTACCTTTGAAAGGTTGAAAATCAACCTGCTGAATAGCCCTTTGTGCGAACCGGAATGATGAAAACAGTCATTCCGAACTGCACCGAAGTTCGAAAATCAGCAAATCGAAAAACAGATTCACTGATTTTCAAACTAAAATTTCAAATACATATCGTAACGCAGGGGGGCAACCCCCCCTGCAACCCCCACACCCTCCTACTTTATTATTCTAACTCCGAGGTCACACTACAGTGGGGAAAGAGTCCACTTTCCGATCCCCACTATAGTGCACTCCGCACCCAAAATGCCGAATCTGCAATGAGTGAATGTCAATGTTTATTCATTCATTGCACATTTGATGCATTTTTTTTCAGTTATCTGAAAACTTGAAAACATACTTCTGCACAACTGTCTTTCGACAATGTGCGTTTCAGGCTTTCAAAGGTAAATCTATATTTATTGTATAGGGATTCAATGCAATGGCAAAAAGACATTTTGATAAAGATATATAATGAATGGTTAAACAATGGTATGAATTATGAAATAAATATGTAGGGGTGTTATGAGATTTATATGGAAGAAAGTAGAAAAGAATGAAATTAAAAACTGGAGGCCAGTAATGTTGAATAATGGTGATTATAAATTATTTATGACAATAATACAAAAAAATTAAAAAATAAGTTTTATTATATAATAGAAGAATATATTTATGGGCTTAGAGGAAAAGGAAACAAAGAGTTATTAATGATAATTAGGGAAATAGTGGATGATATTAAGAAAGGCCAAAAAGACTGAAATAAATAAAGCATTTGATTCAACAGAGTATGATATTTTGTCTCAAATAATGGAAGAATATACTTTTAGTATAAAGAGCAAGAAAGTATGTAAATCAGTATATAAAAATAGTAACATTAGAATTTTAGTTAATGGTTGGTTATGTGAAGAAACAAATACGACAACAGGTGTAAAACAAAGATCCCCAATGAGTAGTATTTTGTTTGTAATTGTTATGAATAGTGTGATAAAAGGATTACATGAAGAACTGGATAAAAGTAAATATGTACAGTAAATTGGAGTGATATATCCGATTATTATGTCTTATGCTGATGATGTAATATCAACAGCAAGAAATGAAGAAGTGCAGAAGGTAATTATAAATGTATATAATAGACTGCAAGAAGTTGGACTAAACATTAATAAGGAAAGATGTATGGATTTAGAACATGATAAAGAGTTGGAAGGGGTGTGGTTTGGAAGGAAAAATATTGGTGTAAAAAATGATTTTGGAGAATATGATATACTGAAGGAACAATATGGAACATTTTTGAAAGACTTAAAGGGGCTTAGTATTATATGGAATAGTTATAGAGTGTCATTTAGTAAGAAAGTACATTTCATAAACTAATATGGATGGGAAAATCATTGTATGTACAGTGGATATAAAAAGTGTACACACCCCTGTTAAAATGCCAGGTTTTTGTGATATATAAAAATGAGACCACAATAAATCATTTCAAAACATTTCCCACCTTTAATGTGACCTATAACCTGTACAATTCAATTGAAAAACAAACAAATTCTACTAGGACAGCTGAACTTTATTTGCAGTTAATCAGAGTCTCTTTAATTGATGGCATGTGTGTACCCAAGAAGACTGAATGTTGTAATTAAATCAAAAGGTGCTACAACAAAGTATTAGTTTAAGGGTGTGCACACTTATGCAACCAGCTTATTGTACATTTTTTTATTTTTTTTATTTTTTCTCCAAACAGATTTGTTTGTTTTTCACTTGAATTGTACAGGTTATAGGTCACATTAAAGGTGGGAAAAGTTTTGAAATGATTTATTGTGGTCTCATTTTTTATATCACAAAAACCTGGCATTTTAACAGGGCTGTGTACACTTTTTATATCCACTATAACTATTATATTTATATATGATACCAAGAGAACTGGAAAAACAGTTTATTGAAGTTATACTTCAATTTATTTGGGGACTTAGACTAAATGCAGTCAGAAGAGGAGTTTTATATATGGACAAGGGGTAGGGGGCCTAGGTTTACTGAATTTGATATTATATGGAGCTTTACTACATTTATATAAGGTTTTAAAATGGATAAATAGAAAAGAAAGTAAGTTGGTGATAAATTTATCTAAGGAGAAATATAAGAGAGAGTGTGGTTAATTAAAATGAATAAAAGAGAGAAAGAATGGTGAAATGAAGAAATAAGAATGTATCAAGAAAAAATAAAATTGTGGGAATTAAAAGATAGAAAGAATAGAAGAAAACAGGAAAACAGTGATACACATTCCAGTGATACACCTTCCAGTTTGCCAACCAATGTAACCCAATGTAAAGGAGCCTTTCCTATTCCAATCTCAGTTGGCATGGCATCGATAAAAAATCTTATTACTGATAATTGGAAGGTTATACTGGGCAATGTAGATTTGGCAAAATTTTAGTACATCTTTTCATTCTATAAATTCCATTGTATGTGGGACATTCAAATGTAGCAATAGTAAGCAATGTTGATACATTTGCAATTCTTCTTTGGTACACTTCAAGCCCCTAAGCTTGGATATCTGGGCACAGAATAGATACAATTATGACTCAAAATGTGTAGTATATCTTGCTACTTGTGAATCCTGTCCCAGTTTCTATATCAGAAAGAATGTCAGGAGACTGTCACAGAGAATATACGAGCATATGCTAGCTATCAAAAATAAAGACTTTATTAATGATTTAGCAAAACATGCTTTCACTTGTCATAACTTTAGGAAATTTTCCTTTTTTGTAATGGATTCATAGGATCATAAGATCATAGGAAGTTACTAGGCTATTGACCATGAGGCCCTTACGAGCCTAGCCAAGAATCTTACCCCATGTATCAACAAGTCAGCACCTTATGCCACTGTCCAGTAGGGACACAGGTGGAATCCCTGGGGTGTATTTTCTGTTCCCCATCCAGTTATCCAGGTTGTACTTAAAAAGGTTTAATGAGGTACTCTGCTTGATGTGGAGAGGGAGTCTATTTCACAGAAGGGGGAGTCTCTTGGACACAAATCTGTCTCACCAGCAAGTCCTATTGATGTCACAGACCAAGTTGAGGTTGCTCGTTTGGGTTACTTGAGTGGAGCTTGACTTGTGAATATGCAGCAGTCCCATCAGAGCGGGGTCTGAGATTGTTTTGTATGCCAGATAGAGGTCACCGCTGAGGAGTCTGTAGGAGACTGAATAGAGGGACAGGGCTTTTAGCCTATCTGTGTAGTGTAAATGTTTGAGGCCCTGGATTCTCTGTGTGAGGAAACTCTGTGGTCTCTCCAGCTGCTGCATGTGTTTTGTGAGGTACATGCCAAAAGGGGCATTGTACTCAATAATGGGTCTTATAAGGGAAGAATACAGGGATGTTATGATTACCTTGTCCCTGCATGAGATACCCTTACATATGAGGTGGGCCATGTAGAAAGCTTTCCGTACAATGGAGGCAATATGTTGGTCAAAAGTCAGTTTGCTATCAACCTGGGTGCCCAAGTCCCTCATGACTGATTGCGTGCTTAGTACCTTACTATCAGTGTGATCATTTGTGGGGACGTCACTCTCCCCAAAAGGGATGATGATACATTTTTTGCCATTCAGTTTGAGGCCATGTTTCTGGAACCAGTCATTTGTTTGTGTGAGACCCTCTTGGAGGATGTTCACATTAATAGGGGAATTGATGACAGCACTCAGCTTGCAGTCATCTGCAAACTTGGTCAACCATAGCCTACTAGACTTGGCCTGTGCCTCCAAGAAGTATATCCCAAACAGCAGAGGCCCCAAGACTGATCCCTGGGGTAAACCGCTTGTTATGGGTCTACTACTTCAGGTGGCTTCCCCTATTTTGACTAAGTGGGTTCTACCAGTGAGACAGTTTACTACCCATCTGGTAACATATGGGATTGATGTCTAGTTGAGAGAGTTTATCTAGTATTATCTGAGTGGGGAATAGTATCAAAGGCTTTGGCCAGGTCAAGGTAGGCAGCGTGCACCATCTTCCCCTCATCTATGTCCTTGGCAAATGTCTCAAAGAAGTCGACCAAATTTAACAGGCATGACCTCCCCTTGACAAAACCAAACTGTGTGGGATCAAGTGTCTCATGGTTGCCAATGTCCTTCTTAATGAGGTTCATGATAATCCTCTCCATGGCTTTGCAGAACAGGCTAGTTAGGCTGATAGTTCTGTAACTTCCTGGACAAGTGGAAGCTCCATCTTTGTGCAAAGGAATGGCAGTAGCTGTCCACTACTCAGCTGGGATGAAGCCAGTACTCAGGCTTTGGTTGAATAGGGTGCTTAAGGGTGCTGCAAGTTCCTGCCTGTGTTCATGTGGGATGCAGCCTGGGATGTTATCTGGTCACTGGAGGCTGTTTTTTTTGCCTGTGAGAGGGCAGTGATGACTTGCTACAGAGAGGTAAGGGGAGGGGGACAGGTACTAAAAAGGCCTGTTTTACTGATGGGGGGACAGGAGTAAAGTTTTCACTGAACCTGTCTACTAGCAGGTTAGCTATATCTACAGCATTTGTGCATGTGGTGTCCTTGACCACCAGTTCTGAGCAGATCCGGGTGCTTCCCTTGAGATTGCGGACATATGTGAAAAAGACCTTATGATTGTCTTTAGCAGATGTGGCCAGTTTGGACTCAAAGTTTGCTTTGGAGGATTTCACTAGTGCTCTTATTTGTTTGTTTAGGCTAAGGAGAGATTGCTTCCAGTTAGAAGCCAGCTCCTTTTTGGTCCTGGACAGCAATGTTTTTCCTTTTGTTATGCAGTTTATTTATTTCAGATGCCTACCAGACAGGTTTACTATTCCTTGAGGAGGAGGTTTTCGTCCTGTCTGGTATTCCTGATTCCATGCAGCTATATAATACTCATATAGTACTTTGGTGTAGGTCTGGACATATGTTCCAGTTCCTATGGGGGGAGGGCTGTTTATACCTTCCCAGAGGAGGTTGTAATCAGCTTTGGAGAAGTTTTTTTTGTTTGACACTATCTGGGGGGTGGGGGGCAGGGAAGATTGTGACTTCAAAAGTGATTGCTTTGTGGTCATATCTTATCAGGGATGATGAATGTAGGGATGCTGCAGTGGTTACTCATGTTGGTTACTACCAAGCCCAAGATATTTTCACCTCTTGTGGGGGTGTCAACCAACTGGTCCAAGGCATTTGCATTGATGAAATCAAGGAATCTCTGGGCATTTGTGTTTTGGCATGAGTATTTCTTTCAATCTTCGGTTGGATAGTTAAAGTTGCTCAGGATCGGTGTAAAGGGTTGAATCCTGATGGATTCAAAAGAGGTCCAGATAGGTGGAGTGGGCATCTTGAGTCAGAGTTGGAGGCCTATAGCTAGCTATGATTTAAATAGGGGTCTTGTCAATTGTTAACTGCACCTGGAGTGTTTCCTGTGCATCATACTGTTTGACCAGCCTAGAGGTGTGCATGTCTTTTATACATATTGCAACTCCACCTCATTTTGTTTTGCAGCCCACGGTTTGGGGTCTGAATGAATGATAGGATGAGTAACCTGGTATGTCCGGGGTGCTTTCTACAGCTTTGAATCAGATTCTGTCAGCTGTAAAGATTTTCTGGAGATTTTAATGTTCTCTTAGAATGTCATGAGTCTATTTGGAAGATTAAGTTCAGAGCCAACCACTAACCTGGTTTGACTGGGATGATAAATATAAAATGTTTTTTTACAAGCTCAAAAACTTTATTGAATGCTGTTTTATTCATTAGACTTTAATCATGTATTGTATTATTTATACACTTTTAAATGCTAGTCCTTTTAATGTTCCCCTGTTTAGGAAATCTGTATATTTAATGGTATTGGATTTTGAAATTAATATGTCTTAATTGTGCTTTTTTTTAACTGCTGGTTCAATTCTTTTTGTATTTTCTGAAGTTCGTAATGAATTATTAAAGAATGAAACCGGTAAAAAATATTGTTGTGTCTGGGGCTTTGCCTTGGTGATTATTAGTATAACCTTTCTAGTTCATTTGTTGTTTTTAGTTCTATACCGCTTTTTGAAGTTGTTGTTTTTCTGTCTTTTTAAATTTCTCCAAATCTTTTGGATTTCTAATACCATGATGGGAATGGAGCCCATTCTAAAGAATAAGCCAGATAATGTTGATCAGGATAATGAAGAAAGTATTGTAATGTCTTAAAGTAATGAGGAAGTAGAGGAAAGGTACTGATGAAAAAGAGGATGAAATAATAAAAGATGGCTTAGATAAAATGTATTTCAGGAGGATGAAGGTAAATGTAGTTCAGGAAGATGAAAGTAACTGTGCTGAGATTGTTGAATATGCAGAAGACATTAAAAGTGATAAGTCAGGTGCTTGTGAAGGGAATATAATGGATGTTAGAAAAATAAATTTGATAGGTGCTAGGTTAGGGTTGAGAAAAAAGATTTAAAAATACAGAATCAAATATTAAAAAAGGTAAGGAGCAGTTTTAGATGTGTTTCTGTAAATGAAAATAGTAAAAACTCTGATTCTGAGGTTCAAGGAATAGTTGTTCATAAACATTAAATATACTCAACTGAGGAGAGAATAAAAAGTAAGAAAGCAAAAATTAAAAAAAAACTTCCCTTAAACTTAAAAGAAGGAAAAGTAGTACTTTTAGAGTTCTTTCAGCAAATCCAAATAGTATTATCAATATTGTAAGTAGGATATGGATACTGGGATGGTGTATTACATGTGATGTAAATAGTATTCATATAGAGGATGTAAGATGCCTGAAAAGTGAAGGTAGATTGCAAATGGAAAATTTGTGGGGTGGAAAAATGGTATAGAATTTAGAAAGTGAATGTTGTTCTGAAGTGACATTATTGTGTAAAAAAAGAACAGTACAAATATTAGATGTAATGCTGGTAAAGATGGGAAGTTAGACTGCTGTGGATATGAGTAGGAAAGAAGATAGTTTTAGAGTTATGATATTATTCAAATATTAGATTATGGGGTGGTTAACATGAAATTGTTATTGCAGGGAACTTTAATTGTAATTTAAGAGGAAAATGTGAAAAGAAAGGGAAAGATGTTAAAAAATATAAGAAGTGATAAAATGTGGTAAGTTAGCTGTTTAGAATAAAAGTCAGCAGACTTACAGAAAAGGGGCAGTTTGATCTGAAATTGATTATTTTGTACTTTGGAAGGTTTTGGAGTAGCAGATAATGATAGAGTAGAGACAGTTTTTTTTTCAGATCATTTGACAATAATGATGGAGGTAATGGAAGTACAGGATTATATTAAAATAGGAAAGGGAATAAAATGAATACATGAGAAATGATGGGATGAATTTGGAAAGTGGAAAGAATTGCAGTTATGGACAGATCATATAACCATGAATGCATTTATAAATAATTGTCTGAATGGTGTACTGAATTTAAAACTGACTACAGAAAATATTCTTTTTTGCCAATGGCAGGAAGATTTAAAAATGTAAAGTATGGAAAATCTGCAGAAATGTCTTGGTGATTTTAGAAAGTAATACACGAGAGCACTGTGATATGGAAAAGGAAATATCTAAAAAAAATTGAGAAAAAAATTAATACACCACTGTTTAACAGAGATGTTGTTTACAAGGGAGAAGGGAGGAGGTACTTTCATATGTGGGTAAATTAGTAAAATAGAATATTAGTATAATGAGGAAAATGAAAAATGTGAAGGGAGAGGTAAAAAGAACACAAGAGCAAATAATGAGTATTGTAGTACAGGCTGTTGAAAATATATAAGAATAAAAAGAAAAAAAAATAAGAGAGAATGGAAAGAAAAAAATTCAAAACAAATTAAGGAAGAATTTGAATTAGTGAATTGGATGAAGTACTTCGGAAAGTAAATGCTGATTCAATATCAGGTCTAGATGGTATAGGGTATGAAAGGTACAAGAAAATAAGAGAATGACAAAGAGAGTACTTTGTACATGTTTTGAATGAATGGTTGAAAGAAGGATTTGTTCATGAAGAATTATGGAGGGGATATTAAAATTTATATGGACGAAAGATGGAAAGAATGAAATAAAACAGGGAGACCCATCACATCAAATAACACAGATTATAACATATTTATGAGAATAATACAGAGGAGAATGGATGGAAGGATGAAGGACATTATGGAAGAAAGTATATATGGTGTAAAACGGAATGGGTGCCAGGAATTAGTATTGGTGGTTTTAGAAATTGTGGATGATATTATAAGTAAAAAAGGAAGATGTGAAATTTATGGTAGGTGATATTAGCAATGCATTTGATGCACTAGGACATGATGCCTTGTGGAATGTTATGAAAAATAGGGATAGGCAATAGAATCAGGAGAGTGTCCATGTCAATACAGCAAAAAATATAGTAAGTGTTAATGTATGAGTGGCTGAGTAAAGAAATACACATGAATTGTGGTACAAGATAATAGTGACAGTGAGGGACATAGCTTATAAAATGAAAAATGCTAGATATGTGATGTAAAAGGAAGTGGTGATTCCAGTAATTTTGACATATGCAGACAATACAGTTATGGTTGCTAAGAATAAAATATGGATGGTGGAAGGGTTGGTTTATCTGAATGAATGTTTAAAGAAAATGAGAATTACTTTGAATAAAGATAAAAGTAAGGGTTTTGGTGATATTATGAATATTAGAGGGCTGTATTTTTCAAAGAAAGGAGTATCTTTGTTAGAGATAAAATTTGTTAAAATGATGTAGTTATGCAGCAATGGGAAGGTCTGATAAAAGAAATGAAGGAACTACATCTTATGTGGAGGACTTATGGATAGCATTCAAGAAGGAGGCTTACCTGGTGAATCCTGTTTTAATGTTAAAAATAGCACATATGTCAAATGTTTATATGATCCTAGAAAAACATGAAAAAGAAATTGTGCAGTTACTATTTTCCTTCATATAGGGTTCAAGATTAAACTTAGTGAAAAGGTGTGTTTCATATATGACTAAAGATGAAGGGAGATTGGGGTTATTAAATCCAGCTGTTTATTCTGCTTTTTTTTAATTGTACCAAGTGTTAAATTGGGTAAATGAAGAGAATGGGAAGTTAATAATGAAAATGTTAAAAAATAAATACAGAAATTAAGAGATGATGAGAAAAAGAAGTGATAAAGATTATATTAATGAAGAAATTAAAAATGATAAAAATATATACTAACATGGAAAATGAAAATTGATGATATAGAGAAGAACAGTATGATGTGGTATAATAATGTGATTAAACAATATTATATAAATTCAGGGGAAAATTTGTCTGAAAAAGGGATAAAAGCCATTAAAGCAGGGAAAATGTAGCATACTAAAGTTGTAGGGTGTCAGGATTTCCAGTGAAGACTGGTAATAAATATGTTAACAGAAAACAAAAATATGCAGCATAAAAAGAAAGTTGAAAGAGTCTGTTTAGTTTATGGGGAGGAAGAGACAACATACCACATGTTTTTGAAGTGTAAAAGAATGGTTAAACTCTAGAAAAAGTTATGTGAGGAAAAACGTTTTGAGAATATTATTGATGTAAACAACATAGATATGAATATGATTATGTATGGATATTAAAAAAACAAGAAGAAAGAGAGGGGTAGTTAATTTATTTAATGTAATATAGGTTATTTGGAGTGAAAGACTGAATGAAATTTTGTTTAATGAGAAATGGATTTTGGCTGCTATAGTGCAAAAAATTTGGATTATGCTTGTGGAAGGAGTGGGGGTCAATTATGGAAGACAAATAATAATGATGAAGATATAGAGGAATGTGTAGGTATGTACCTGTAAATATGTATAGTTTGTAAATATGTAAATAATGTTTTGCTTATGTTGTGTTAATTAAAGGACCCTTACACTTTATGATAGGTACTGTGGGATCTTTTACATCCCCCCAGTGTTACCACCAACACAAATAGATGCTAAAAATATGGATGATTGCACTGTAGGCATTTTTTCATTGAACAAGGGGCAGATCACTTAACAGCAGAAAGTCATAGAACATTTTTAACAGGGATACTGAAGGAGCATTGTTTCGCTGGGTATAAATAACTATGGGATTCCTTAAAGTATGTTCCTCCATTGAAGGAAGGTGAGATCCCTTATCAGTAGAATGCCTTGGAGCACTTCACTCAGTACTAGTGGGCTGGAGGTCTTCAAAATGCAGGCAGCCATGATATAATGTGTAGGTGTTCTTCCACTGCAGGAGGGTTACATCATTTAACAGCAGAATGTCATGAAACACTTCAGACATGATAACTGAGATGCAGTTTATGAGCAAGGTTTAAGCAACAATGTAATAGTGTAGAGCCACTCTTCAACTCATTGAGTGGGACATCACTTATCATTAGAATGCATTTCTGACAGTAATGTTGAGGGGGAGTTGTTAAGCAGGGGTCATACAACTGTACAGATGGTACAATGGGCACTGTCTGCATACCAGCTGTACAGATGGCACAATGGGCACTTACTGCATGCCAGCTGTATAGACAGTGCAATGGGCACTGTCTGCATGCCAGGTGTATGGATGGTACAATGGGCACTGTCTGCATGCCAGCTGCACAGATGGTACAATAGGCACTATCTGCATACCAGCTGTACAAACAGTACAATGGCCACTGTCTGCATGCTGGCTCTATGGGCGGTACAGTGGACACTGTCTGCATTCCAGCTGTACAGATGGTACAGTGCTGCTATACAAAAGGTACAGTGGGCACTGTCTGCATACCAGCTGTACAGACAGTACAATGGACACTGTCTGCATGCCAGCTGTACAGACAGTGCAGTGGGCACTGTCTGCATGCCGGCTGTACAGATGGTACAGTGGCCACTGTCTGCATGCCAGCTGTACATATGGTACAATGGGCACTGTCTGCATGCCAGCTGTACAGAAGGTACAAGGGCACTATCTGCATGCCAGCTGTACAGATGGTACAATGGGCACTGTCTGCATGCCAGCTGTGCATATGGTATAATGGGCACTGTCTGCATGCCAGCAGTGTAGATGGCACAGTGGGCACTGTCTGCATGCCAGCTGTACAGACAGTACAGTGTGCACTGTCTGCATGCCAGCTGTACAGATGATACAGTGGTCACTGTCTGCATGCCATCTGTATGGACAGTGCAATGGGCACTGTCTGCATGCCAGCTGTACAGATTGTACAATGGGCACTGTCTGCATGCCAGCTGTGCATATGGTATAATGGGCACTGTCTGCATGCCAGCAGTGTAGATGGTACAGTGGTCACTGTCTGCATGCCAGCTGTACAGATGGTACAGTGGTCACTGTCTGCATGCCATCTGTATGGACAGTGCAATGGGTACTGTCTGCATACCAGCTGTACAGATGGTACAATGGGCACTGTCTACATGCCAGCTGTACAGATGGTACAATGGGCACTGTCTGTATGCCAACTGTACAGACAGTACAATGGACACTGTCTGCATGCCAGCTGTATGGACAGTACAGAGGGCACTGTCTGCATGCTAGTTGTACAGATGGTATAATGGTCGCTGTATGCCAGCTGAACAGTCAGTATAATGGTCACTGTCTATGCCAGCTGTACAGATGGTACAACGGGCATTGTCAGCATGCCAGCTGTACAGACTCTATAATGGGAACTGTCTGCATGCCACCTGTATGGACTGCACAATGGTACTGTCTGCATGCTAGCTGTATGGGTGGTACAATGGGCTATGTCTGTGTGCCAGCTGTACAGATGGCACAATGGCACTATATGCATGTCAGCTGTACAGATGGTAAAATTGGCACTGTCTGCATGCCATCTGTACAGATGGTACAATGGTCACTGTCTGCATGCCAACTGTACAGACTGTACAGTCAGCACTATCTGCATGCCAGCTGTACAGATGGTACAATGGGCACTGTTTGCATGCCAGATGTACACATGGTACAATGGTCACTGTCTGCATGCCAGCTGTACAGAAGGTACAAGGGCACTATCTATATGTCAGATGTACAAAAGGTACAATGGGCACTGTCTGATGCCAGCTGTATAGATGGTACAATGGACACTGTCTGCATGCCAGCTGTACAGAAGGTAAAAGGGCATTATCTGCATGTCAGAAATACAAAAGGTACAATGGGCACTGTCTGATGCCAGCTGTACTGAAGGTACAATGGGCACTGTCTGCATGCCATCTGTACAAAAGGTACAGTGGGCACTGTCTGCATACCAGCTGTACAGACAGTACAATGGACACTGTCTGCATGCCAGCTGTACTGAAGGTACAATGGGCACTGTCTGCATGCCAGCTATACAAAAGGTACAGTGGGCACTGTCTGCATACCAGCTGTACAGACAGTACAATGGACACTGTCTGCATGCCAGCTGTACAGACAGTGCAGTGGGCACTGTCTGCATGCCGGCTGTACAGATGGTACAGTGGCCACTGTCTGCATGCCAGCTGTACATATGGTACAATGGGCACTGTCTGCATGCCAGCTGTATGGATGGTACAATGGGCATTGTCTGCATGCCAGCTGTATGGATGGTACAATGGACATGTTTGCATGCCAGCTACCACTAAAAGGGTACAGGAGGAAGTCAGTAGATTAACCTAAATTAGTGGTATAACAGGCCCACCTAGATTTTGTAAGAAGACTAGTAGGACATGATTATCTATGTGGGTTGTCATGTCATCCAGACAGTGTTTATCAAACCTTTATCTGAAATTGCAGCTAGATACATAAGTATATTGTGATGTTGTGCCTTCCATTGGTATCAACCAATGATTTTTATCAATTTCAAGGAAGTTCATGCTGCCCCTATAATGCATTTTTTTAACCAGAGTCTCCCTACTGGACATTCCTGCAAATCAACCTCAACCCCAAATCCAGACATCGTGGTAGCACTACTCCCTGCTAGGAGTCTAAACAGAAAGATGGCAGAACTCGAGGCCCTCCTTCAACTTGAGCACTTTCATATTTGTATAAGAACTGTGACATGGTTTTAGAGCAATGACAGCACTCCAACTATACCAGGGTTTAGTATCTTTCATGCCTTCAGGTCCTTGGGTAACCACAGGGAAGTATCTGTATTTATCAGAACCATCACCTCATGCCAAATTATCCACAACCCTAACTTAGAGATCTTGGAGATTCAAATTGCCTTTAACACTTACTTCATTGCTGCTACAGATCAGCATTAATATCCCTAAAAAATCATGACAATTACCTTAATACCACTGAAGTGTTAAATATCAAACCAAACACCTTCTTGCAAGGGGACGTCAATTACCCAAGCAGCGACTTGCACACATACACCTCTAAAATCAGGTATGTTCACCATTTCCTAGACTTTGTTGGTACCGATGTGCTGGAGCATGTCGTAAAACTACCCACTACAGGTTTCAATATCCATGACCTGGTCCTTACCATCCTAACCCCTGCCTGTACCCTGCCACACATCTCCACATCCATGGTTAAGTCAGGCCTCAAATCAGTTACCTTCTCTCTGAGGCTTAACAGTACCACCCCACCAGCAAATGAAACCTTTTTCAGTGGCAAGAATGGCATATGAAGTGCCATGGTGGTGGGTTAAGAGATCATGAGTGTTTAACATTGCTCCAGGTCAGTTAAGTTTCTTAGGCAAGCAACCAGCAAAGAAGGTTACTATGTGCTGCATGCAGATTAAGCCAAAATGCATGCAAGGAATGTGAAGAGCTGACTGGTTACATCATATCAGTAAGTTTCT
Source organism: Protopterus annectens (assembly GCF_019279795.1). Taxonomy (NCBI): domain Eukaryota; kingdom Metazoa; phylum Chordata; order Ceratodontiformes; family Protopteridae; genus Protopterus; species Protopterus annectens. The sequence continues at coordinate 328,476,712 of NC_056746.1, forward strand.
CCCATGGCTTTATGGGTCAGAATGGTAGTCTTACCTACTTCTCTTGAAATATGAAGATAATTCCTGCAGATGTTTGAGAGACACTTTAAGGGAATCATTCAGTGCCTGAAGGAAAATGATGAATTCATTTTAGTTTTTCTGTCAGATCAACAAACAATGATTAGCAGTAAGAAACAAACAGGAAGTGAACAGGTCTAACTACAAATTCGTTGTCAGAATCATTTCACTTGACTGGTTAAAAAATTAAATGAATAAATAAAATCAATATAAGGCCATCTTCGCCTGTATTAGAAGAATGTACTTTTAAATATTGTAATTGTTAAGATGTCCTGCCCAAATTCACCCATGTAGTACAAATGCCACTTTGGGTCTCCCCTGAAAAAAGGCTACTAGCCATCTAATGAGAGTAACCCAGTCAACAAACAATAAATAAATAAATAAATCTCTCATGAAACAGTTTAGCAATATGACAGTCCCAGGACACAGGAAACAATTAGTACAAGAAAAGGACAAGACAATTAATCAAGTGTATTGACATCACAATCAGCATGCACAAAGAACCCATCAACAAAAAAAAAATTGCTACAAAAGGAGGGAAATTAGACAAGGCAATGATTAACTTGTGTCTTTTGCCAGCTGTCTGTACTGATAGAAATCTTCACTACCTATTGCAAGGCAAAAGTGGAATTAGTTGCAAGTGCAACTCACAAGCCATTACTTTGTTGGCTCCTAAAACATGCCACTCCCACACACTGCATAAACCATACCACCAATGGACATGTATCACCACAAAGAGAGTAGTCTGGATATGATATCCAAAGTAAAGAGAAGCTTTTCAATGTACTTACCACTTTGCTGAGCAATAGAATCCAATGCATCTTTGGTCTGATACTATTAACACCTCCATCTACAATTAGCCCTTAGCATGTGACCTTACTTCATTTCAGTCTGTGACTTAGTTTTACAAATAAATAAATAAATAATGAAATTTGCTTTACAAGAAGGAACATTGCAGAATGCACTCTACTTTGCACATAGTAATCAAGTTAAGGCCTGAAATCAGCAGTTAAGAATATGTCTAAACACTCACAGGTTCTACTGATTAAAATCAAATGTTCAGTAGCAGGGCAGGTCTCATGTCATTATGTGCAATAAAGTGGTTCATTTTGTGTAACAGTGGTTGGTTTGAAATATATTGTTTGTTTCTACTTCTTGAATTGTTCAGTATTTTCTGCCAGTAGTTCTTTTCTTCCTGATTACCACAGAAAACGAATTTCCATCCAGTCAAACACTCCCAGCCAACAAAATCAATCAATCAATCAATCAATCAATCAATCAATCAATCAATCAATCAATCAGTCAATAAATCCCTACATACGAGGTATGGACTTTTCTCTAAATCCCACCATTGAGGCACCCCAAATATCAGCTTCATTCAGGGGTCAAACTTGGTCTTATTTGATGCCAGTGACAGAATTGCTGAAACAAATTTGATTTGTAGAAATAGACTCAGTCTATGCCATCTCAAAAATCAAGATGGTCACACCTCCACTATGATCATTGTGGTAGTTGTCGCTTGTTGCAAGTTCTCCCCAGGGTTTACATAGTTGCCTCACCAAGTCCTTGTTCTGCAGCAGTATAAATTAACCCATTCTACCAAATTATTTTCCACATTACCTCCCCATTCCAAATATTTCTTTATTTTTTTATTTGTTGGCCTATCAGTGTGATCCTTACTTCTGATGAGTTTCTGTCAACCATCCATCCAACTTACAACATTATAACACATGACTGGCATGTCAGACTTTTTTTTCTGCAGCTAAAATCATTAATAAAACTTATGGAAGAATATCTGTCACTATACTATGTTGCAGATCCATTGTATATACTCAGTTTCCATAGTTAGCAGTTGTTATTTTGGGGGGGGTTATTTTTTGTTCATTGAGGATAGAGCAATGAAGAAGAAAACTCTGACATTGTCGGCAATAGAACAAAATGTTTGCTGTAGCCCTAGGGAGATCAATTCTTAAGGCTGTGTACTTATTAAATATTTTGAGAATACCACAAGCAAAAGATGTTTTTGTCATTTGTATGGCTGTTAAAATACTACTCTAGCCAAAATCAGGAAAATGTTGAAAACATATACAGCTATATAAGAACCATACCATTACATCCTGAAGAGTACTGCAGAAGATGTATATAAATATTAAGTAAGATTGAAATGATTTCATATTTTTTCTATAGCTGTATCTGATCTTTTGTTTTTTGGACTTCTTTGTATTTTTCCAGACCATGAAATGCTGCTGTCAGCTGGTTTAGTGTTTCCCATTGTGATAAAGACCAGATTTCCAAACATTTTACCTCTTGAAATAAATAACATCATTCATTTAAAATCTTCTTTTCAGTCTTTGTTATTCTTTTTAGGTTCCTTTTTTTAAATAGCAGATTCTTGCTTAACAGCTTGCATTGAAGTAGTTTTAAGTAATGCGCTCAATTTTGCTTTAAATATAAGTTTAAACTAAATTAGATGCACTTAATTATTTTGATGCTGCAGTCATTTAGTAGGTGGAGCTGATATTTAGATTTTGTTCTTTCAGTAACTATCAGAGATGCTTTTTGAGCAAAAATACCTCCTCTGCTGTAAAAATTAGACTTCTTTGTAGCACAGTTTTCAGCTATTAATGTTCCATGGGTTTATATTGTTATGTAACTAATTACAGGTGAAATGGTATAAGAAGACTACATATCATAACGTTGCTTTGATCCGCTTGCTGTATTTTTACTAACATAAATATCTTGCCCTACATCTTTAGAAAATCAATAAAAGTAAAAGAACAAGACATATAACTTCAGGCCACGTGATATGGTGACTGCATCTGTAGGGCTGATGCATTATACTCAAAGAAACTCTACAGCTATATTTTTGCAGTGTGACCCTGTATGGGACTGGACAGTTGATGTTTGAAATGCACTTCAGATAAAAGTCTGTACCTGCAGTCTATAATTTCTAACATTAATGCATATGGCTCATACACAAATTTTGAAATTATTGTGTAGGCCAACCATTAACTACATTTGAAAGACAATGCATGCTCACAAGAACTATTTGCCTTTAAGAAACGTCATGTTTGAAAGACTTGTAGTTGGCTAAAAGAAAATCCTGTCAGAAACAGATGATTAATATTTGGGATCCAAATCCTGGCTGAGCATTTATGTTGTCTTAACACACACACAAGACAACTTCGGACTGTATTACCTGTGCAGCATTTTTTTCCTGACACTAACATAAATCTGCAGACCGTATATGATCAGTCAAGAGGGGCTTGCAAGAAATATACTTTTATACATATAAACATGCAAAAGTACTTAGAACAAAGGTTCACAGAGAATGGTAGGAAGTAAGGTCCATATAGAATGGTGGTTTTAGTAGTGTTCTTGTTTGCATACAGATATTTACAGAATACCTGCAGGCTGCAGCATTCCATAGTATTTCATACAATTAAATTTACAAAACAAATCAGCTCAACTTTTACTTCTTACAGCTCCTGCTCAGGAATTTGTGACTCATGGTTTAAATGTCCCTAATAACTATTCCACTGCTGCTTTGTATTTCTAGTTGGCTGCAAGTTTTTACATTTCAGATGCTTGTAAGTAACATCAGCTTATGAGTGTTCAGTTCTAATAGTTTTAATTTACAATTTTTTTAAGTATACTTTACGCAGTGAAAACTTGTATATAGTACAGTTTAATAACCAGAATAATGCAAGAGCACGAGAACTTGACAGCAGGTAAAATGTCAGGATAGTATCCGCTCAAGAGTTAACTATATGAAAAACAGAAGCTTAACAATTCAGTGAATGCATTGCATTTTGTTTAAGAAATTATTGAAAAAAATCACTCCACAAAGTATCAATAAAAGTAAACTCAGTGTTTTTGCATAGGGGCAAGCCCCACTATACCTCACACCCCCTCCTGTTTATGTATAGCAACTCTATAATCGCATTGCAATGGAGAAAGGAAATGTTTCCCCACTCCCACTGTATTACAACCGCATTGTGAAAAAGCCGTTATCTTCAATCATCTCATTTTCAATGAAGTGTACTGGCTTTTCTCCTCTCAATGAAAAGTCATGTCGACAAAGCATTCTGCTTACATGGAAAACATATTTGAAAGACAGAATAAGTGCACTAGACTCTGGTACTTCTGTCCTAAATGCTAGTGAAGATGATGTGGTACTCTAAGACTGACTCCTGCAAGCTTATTCTAAGACTCATTATGGAAGCTGATCTGCTGTACACAAGCTGAAATTTCAAACAAAACAGTGCTTTGATGGCATCCGCATCCAGTAAACAAGGAAATGCATTTACTCTGCTCATTTTTGAGTGGTTCATGTCATTTTTCCTGCAATCTAAGGTTACAGCTATTAATCAAAGGTGTTTTACTGTTCATACTGTTTTTCAAGTGGATTCTGAGCTGTGCCTAGGTATTTATAGCAGTTTTGAGCAGGTTCTGTCATTTTCTGAATTTTTAATGTGATTTCCCTAAAAGTGAAGTTAGAGCTATTAATTGAATTTGCCTTACAGTTTGCATTACTTGGGTTAATCAGTGTTGCTGCATTTATTTGCAGTGTTTTATTCACTTTTCAAACTCACAGCCAGTTGTGTGAGCCTTCTAGAGCTCACAATTCTTAGTTGTAGAGACAGTGGAGTCATTGTTGCAGTTCTGAGAAGATAAACACTACTGGCTGTTTTTCATTAACACTTTCATTTTCTCTGATTTACTTGTACGACATAAGCAGGTAACCATTATAGTCTTATTCAAAGACACCTTAAACCTGAGCTCTCGTGCACAAGCTAAAAACAAAACACATTGGAGTTTTGACTCCATTTTGAATCCAGTAAACAGGAAAATACATTAATTCTACTGCACTTAAATTCACCTAGCTATTTAAATCAGTTTATACACTGGCATGATTTGTTCTTTCTATCTATCGATCTATCGATCTATCTATCTATCTGCCTATCTATTTTTCCTGCTGTGGACACCATGAGTAATGGTTTGGAGCTGTTAAATCTTGTTATACTGTAACTAAACCAAACACTGCCTGACATTATGTACAATCTTTAGACTGTACAATGTGAACTGCAAGGTATACAGTTAAACATCATGATCCTTTTTCTGGTTTGTCTAATTGCTTATTTATGTGCAAAGAAGACTTTGTTTAACCTTTGAAGTCTGCCTTAATTTGTGTTATAATCTTTTTTTCTTCTTCTTCTGATATTGTGCTTAATATTTTAAAATTGCCCAAATATTTTAATGACAGTCAGTCTATAGGCAGTTTTCTGTAGTTTCTGAGTACTGTTTTCAGAAATCTGTTTTATGCATTCTGGATCGATTTCTGCTGAATATGTTTTGTAAGTTTTTTTCATTAAAGGCATACTATTAGAATAAACTACTGAATTCTTGGCTCCATTCCTTTTACTGGAATCTGTTAAGAATGAGATGTAATGAAACCTAATTTAATTTCTAATTTGATGCACAGATTTTAGTTGATGGTGCACAGATTTATAAAGGAGCAACCGTCAATCCTACCTCATTAGCCTAATATACTTCCAGTGTGTCAGTTATGGACCACTCCTACCACCTCATGTGCTACATATCAATATATATATATATATATATATATATATATATATATATATATATATATATATATATAGATAGATATACACATTAGGCTGGGTATCTTCTTCCAAGTCTATTTGCCCCTGTTTGTGTGTTTATCTTCTAGTTTGTCTGTGCCATACCAGCATAACTCTATACTTACCAGGTAATGTAAAAGGTTACATTTCATGGGGTACATGCATGTCCAGAGTCAGTAATTTCATTTTAGGATTTTTTTCCTACTGTACTTGTTTTGCTTTTATAGCACTGGTTTAACTGCATTGGTAGTATGATTAATGATTTATAACTCATGCCATCCTCTGTGTGCTGTTGTTTCTTTCCTTCTTCCAGTGCCCATTTTTTGCCTTAGTATTGTTGTTTCTCTTAAACCACTTCTGGGTATTTATCAGTGCATCAACTTTCAAATCTGTTTGCCCCACCTATGCATTCTCTGAATGTATGTGCTGCCTATAATATTTTGTTTTACCAGAAACTGACTTTAACTGTAGTTTAAACTTGAGTGTGTATTAATTTAGGGCTACTTCAGTAGAACGGACAAGTCTATTTTTTTTTTATTTTGTTAAATCAGAGTCTTGCTCAGCAATTTTGTTGGTCTAAAATAAAGTACACTTCTCTTTTAGCATTGCCGCTACGGGACACTGAAGTGCACCTTTGGATTTTATTTTTTCCTCAATTCCCTCTCTAGTGATGCTTCTCTGTCTTCCTATAAGTTTTCGTCAGGTACTTGAGTTCAGACTCTTAACTCCTCTACCTATCTTTACTTTGGTTTTATACGTTGTACCATTACATCTCACTTCTCCTCTTCCAGATCACATGCATCATTAGCATTATTTAATCTTAATGTTTTAAATAAGTGAAGAACTGATCTGGTGTTTTTCCTTCTGAGTCAGAGCAGCCTTAATGCAGCTAAAACAGTGGATGTATTCATACTCTTTGAGCTTAAGAATAGTGGAAATCTGCACTGCCTGTGCATAAATACAACTTCCACATGATTCATAGTTTGAAGATGGTTTGGAAGAACTCATGTAAATTAGGCATTAATTACATGTAAATTGCAGGAACATTTTTGTGACACTTTTCCCTACTTTTGTGATTATTAGCCACTTTTCTATGCATATCTTGCAGTGCACATACAATAAGGCTTTCAAAACATAAAGCTGTGTCTCTTTTATCTACTTTGCAATCAGAAAAAGTTTTTCCCCTGTAGCTAATCGTCTGCGCTTGCATAGTAAGTGTTACAGACTATAGTCACTGCAGTATGTTATCCAGTTATCCACTAATTTTCTACACTGTATGAATGTGGTTGCTGCATTTATCAGACAGACCATTTGTTTGCAAAGCACCTCTAATGATTGTACCAGCATCCTCATCAGCATCAATCATGAAGGAATGTTTGTGTAAGTGTTAAAAAACTGAAGTGTCGCCTTTTCTATCTACTTTGCAATCAGACCTTTTATTGTTCAGAATAAGAAAGTGCTCCTTTTTCTGAACCTCTGGTATTTATTATTTATTTATTTATTTATTTATTTCCAGTTTGATTACCGGGGATGTCCACTGGGCCAGAATGTTCCCATTTTCAGTGGAGGCCCGGGGAGAAAAGCTCCATAAGCAACGCGAATACAATCTAAGTTACGTAATGTTGAAGGTAAAAAATACATGTATAAATGCATTCATACAGTTAGTAAAAAAAAGCAAATGCATACAGTATACCTCATAAACATCATTAAGGAAAGTAGATAAAACAGATTTTCAGTAGTTTCCCTTCAGAGCAGCAAGTTTCAACTGTCTGTAATATCGAGATCTGAGGATTACTTGATATTTACAATATTTACATACAAGGAGTAGAGAGAGAGAATTACTTAAACTGAGAAGTAGCTTAAGTTTGTTTTAGGAGCAATAGAAAAATAATAGTTCTAGGGTAGTGTGAAGTGAGGAGTATAGAGGGTGGGTTCAATGGGTAGTTATTTAAATTTAAGTAGGATGAAAGCAGGAACATTTATGTTTAGAAGACAGGTAAGAGAAAAATTGGGTTTTGAAGGATTCTGAGTAAGATGTTGTTCTAAGTGAAGGAGGGAGAGAGTTCCATTTCCTGCCTAGAGAGAAGGAGAGAAGGAGTTGGCCAGCAGGGTGTTTGGGTTTGTGGATAGAGATTACATTTTGGTGTTCAGATCTTAGAGATCTATTTGGGATGTACAGAGGAAGGATGTTTGTTAAGGCTGGGCATTTATCAGGGTAGAATATTAATTTGTGAGCAGTGGTTAGTTGGAGATAGTCTAGGTGGATAGAGAGTTCTAGCCAGTTCAGAGTTTGTAAGGAAAGGCAATTGTGAGTAGAGGTTTTAGATTTGGTTGCAAATTTAGAGATCTTATTATAGCAAATTTCGAGTTTAGAGGAGTTGGAAGAAGACAGGTTAGTTAGGTGTGGAGCTCCATATAGTAAAGATGGTAGAAGATAGGAAGTTGCTAAGGTATGCCTAGAAGAGTTGGAGAGAAAGTGGTTGTTCCTATAGAGCATACCTAGCTTTTGGTGGGTTTTCTTCATGTTTTGTTGTATGTGGATATCAAATTTAAGGTGCTCGTCTATGGTGATGCCAAGGAGTTTTGCAGACGGGACCACCTCTATAGTAGAGTTGGTTTGGCTTAGGATTTTGAAAGCATTTTTGTCAAAAGTGAAAGCCCTGGAGGGAGGGAAAAGAATAATTTTAGATTTATTAGAGTTGAGAGAGAGATGATTTTGGTGCATCCAGTTCTCAGTAGTGGAAAAAGCTATTTGGGTTTTTGTCAGTAGTTCAGGAAGGTTAGAGGCTGTGCAGACTAAGGTAGAGTCATCAGCGTATTGGATAACTGTTCTGTCTGGGATGGCAGTGTGAAGGTTATTTATGAAGATGTTGAAAAGCATGGGTCCAAGGATGGACCCCTGGGGAACGCCAGTGGGTGTAGGTAAGAAGGAGGAGGTAGAGTTTTTTCATCTGACAGCTTGAGATCTTCTGATAGGTAGCTGGAGAACCAGGATAGAGTATCAGGGGAGAGATGAAGGTTGGCTAGATGAAAGAGAAGGTGTTTGTGAGAGATGGTGTCAAAGGCTTTAGAAAGATCTAGCAGTACAGTGGAAACTAGTAATCCAGAATCCCTGGCCTGATTGACTGTTTCTAAGAAGGATAATAAGGCAGTAATGGTGCTGTGGCCAGGGCAGAAACCATGTTGGGTGGGTGTTAGGAGGTGGTTCTGGGTTAAGAACGGCATGAGATGGTGGTGGACACATTTTTCTAGAATTTTTGATATAGGGCAATTGGTCGGAAGTTGGAGATATTAGTATTTTTGGTATGAATTTTAAAGGCCAGTGGTATGATTTGTAATGGTCAGCACCTGAGAGGTATGCTTAATGTTTATATGTGATGTATTATGTGTCATTTTAAGATATGCCAAAGTTATTAAATCAATAGCTCTGACTGCTTCCTGTTAAGGTGTGTTACTTGGTAAGGTAATGTCTGTAATAAATTACTTCAAAACACTTTCCTGTTGCTGTCAATGTTTACAGTGTAACTTGTCAGCAGTAAGTACCTTCACACATGCATATAGCAGTGAAAATGGCACCGTGCGCATTCACACTCATGTAGTTTATGACGTATACTAGCAAAGAGATGCTTCTCAAATGCACTCTAAGCATTCCTGAGGATGTGCTTCCATGTCTAAAGTTGTCTCTTTGGTATCCTATTCCCTTTTGCTACAGTAATTTGTAATCTGCAAGCACGTATTGGGTCAGAGTTAAATCAGTCTCCACACAAGACACCTGAACTATTTCATTCATGAAGAAGTGTAGACGTGAAGTATTACTTCTACTCTGTCATGGCAACCTTGACAAAGGTTGTTAAATGTAGAATTAGAGCTGATTCATCCTGCAGTGTGGCATGGTGTAGATTGATGTGCTTTAAATCACTTTTGTGTTGCTGTTTACCTTTCCTTTACTCACTGAAGTGAAAGCCCCTTAACACATGCATACAGCAGTAAAAATGCCACCTTACAAATTCCAGTACTGTAATACACCAGTAACTGACATATCTCACTAGTAAAGTAATCACACTACATTATACTACAAACTGTGTTTTCCTACAAATTTATTGATTTTATGTGTCTTGCTAATTCCTTTTATTTAGTTTGCACTTTTTCCAGATTGTTGACAATGAACAGGGCTCAGTACAGTTCAAAATGGCACACTGAAGTCTATTGGCATAAATTGGGACTGATTTAGAAACTTAGAATGCAATGAAGCTCTCCATAGCTGAATTACTTGCATCACACTGTTACACAAGTGTCCCTTTTCAAAAGGAGTAAAATGACTTTGGCTTCTCGGGGGCATGTTGTGCTGAATGGAGCTGAGCATGGTAATGTGTATGAGGTAATAGCAGTTCTCAGTCACATTACAGTGTGCTACATCTTGTATATATGTATGTCATATATTAAATAAACAGAGCTGTGTTCTCTTTCATGCTAGTACTGCATCCTTAATATCCTTACAGCAGTATAGAAAACACTACCTAGGCTTTCCTTGAAAGGGGAGAAAAAAATAAACAAAGTTAAATAATGTTCTATTCTTTTACTTCCTTAACAATTACTGCAGGAAGAAGATACAGCCCACATTAAAAACCTACATCTCATAGCAACACAGCTCATCGTCATCAGCATCCCCCCATTTTTCCTATTTTTCTACTTAAGGTCAGAGTGTTCTGTCAGCTGTCGGCATCACTTTCTCCTGATTGAATGCCACTCTCCTAGCTTCTTTAAGAAGCATGCCCAACTGTCACAGGTTTTCTCTCACACAATCTATTCATCCCTTCACTGGACACCCTAATTTCCTCTTGCCTTCTTCCTGTCTGTCTCAAATCTTTTCCACCTATTTTTTTTTTTACTTCTTGAACATGTACCCAAACTACATTAATCTGTTCTCTTTGACTGTCTCTGCAATTGGAGTTACGTGGACTTCTGCTGTGATGTCCTCGGTTTTTCATTTGTCCTGTAGTATGCATCCTACCACCCATCTCAGGCAGTTCATCTCCATCATCTCTAACTTCCTCATTTGCTCTGCCTTTACTGCCCAGGTTTATGTACCATATAGTAGTACTGGTAACACCACTGTTTTATATACTCTTCTTTTCAGCTTCTTTGGCATTCTTCTGTCATATACTACCCCTGACATGCTGTGCCATTTGGCAGCAGTCCCTCTAATTCTAGCTTTCCCCTCCTCAGTCAGACTTCCCTTCTTCTCTACCACCCTTCCCAGATTCTTGAAGCTGTTATTTTATTCCACTACTTGTTCTCCTTATTTTCCCATTTGCTGACATTCCAACAGTCTTTTGTTGAAGGTCTTGCTCAGAGTCTGCCTGTAATGCCACATTGTCTGCATACAGTAACTTTGTTGATCTGTCCCCTTTGATCTGTTTGCTGATATAGTGCAGCACCAGTATGAACAGCAGTGGGCTCAAAGCTGAACCCTGATGCACACTCAATCCCACGTTGAACCCCTTTGTGATGCCGAACACTGTTAGCACTTGAGTCATTGGGTCCATGTACATAGCCTGAACTAATTCTACTACTGTGTTTCTGGGACTTCAAAGTATTGCAGGATTCCCCAAATCAGCTTTCTTAGAACCTTTTCATATACCTTCTACAATTCTAGGAATGTGCATTTGGACTCTTTCCTCATCTCTAGCTTCTTCTCAACTATCTGTGTCACTGCAAACATCAGGTCAGTTGTGCTGCAGCCTGATCTGAATTCCAAACTGCTCAACTCCCTCTTGCCTCCTACTGCTGTACAAATTTGTTATTAATCACCCTCTCCAGAACTTTCATACAGAGTGACATGAGTTTAATATTTCTATACTGCCCACAGTTGTGGCTGTCCCCTTGGTTCTTATACAGTGGCACTAGTACGCCTATTCTCCAGTAATCTGGGCTATGTCTTTCTCTGCATACTGCTATAAGTAACCTTAGGAGTAATTTCTCCCCTAACTCACCCAACACGTTCACCGCACCTGTTGTAACCTCATCTGAGCCTGCTGCTTTCCCTGACTTCATCTTCCTTAGTGCTGTTCTTACGTCTTCTAGGGTGGGCTCCTCTTCTTCTCTCATAATAGGCTGTTTCTGGGCAGTATGGCTTCTGTGGGTTTTCTTCATTCAGAAGCTGCTGGAAATACTCCTTCCATCTGCCTTTGATGTCCTGTAGACTGGTGATTAGGTTGTTGCAGACATCTCTTATGAAGAGTGTGTGAGGACTATCTTCTTCATCTTTCTGTCTTTGCCTTCAACCTGATAGTTTTTTTGTGCCGTCCACTGAGTCACTTTCCAGAAGCTGGTAGAGTGCTTGTGATTTCTTGCTCTTTGCTATTTCAGCTGCACTCTCAGCCTCTTTATTAGCAACCAGTATTCTTTCTTAGCCTGGTCTGTCTTTTCTATCTCCCACTTTGTCTGTACTTTTTCTTTCTTTTGGTGATTTCTTGGACATCTGCATTCCGCCATCAGTTTTCCTAATGTAACATGTTTCCATATCTGGCTTTGCCATGTATTTGTTTTACAGTCCTTACTCTAACAATTTCTAGGTAATGCCACTCTTCTTCAATTCTACCTAATTTATATTCTTCCTGCGGAGCTAGAGCCAGGGATAGATCCTTGAACTCTTGCGGTTTCTCTCCAGTAAATTTCTAGGTCTTCAGCCTAGAGAATGCTGTCCCTAGCACCTTCTATGGCTACTGCTTGCAGCTGATTGTGGCAACCAGTAGTTTATGCTGTGGACAGACTATTTCACTGAGGATGACTTTTCAATCAGCGATTCTACCCTAGTGCCCTTTCTACAAAGAGGAAGTCTACCAGATTTGCATCTTGGTCACACTTGTATGTAATTTTGTTACTGTCTCTGTTGCTGAACTGTGTGTCATCCACCAACAAGCCATTTGCCATACAGAAGTCTAGAATGGCCTCTCCTTCTTTATTCCTGTTGCCCAACCATGTGGACCCAGGCAGTCTTCATGTCCTGTTCTTTCTGTCCCAATATGTACATTCAGGTCCCCCATTATCAACACAGACTCACAGTTGTCCTGCTTTATCTAGTAGGTCCTGCAACCTCTGCCTAAATGCAGTCTTGTCCTCACTGTCACAACCCTTCTGTGGGACATGGTCTGAGATTATAAGTACTGCCCCAGCCTTACACTGGAGTCTGATTGCCATGAGTCTATTTCTGATTCTAATATCCTTCGCTGTCTTCTGAATCCTCTCCCTCACCA